>NC_136493.1:21803150-21883150 GCF_053919585.1 Euprymna scolopes
CACAACTATCCATATTTAGTGTTTAGAATTAACAAATTAAATATATGTATATACATTAGATACTTTATTTTGGTTCTCAGACATATTTTTGACGCTCAAAATCGCATAATTTTTTATTTACAATATTTAAAATTAAAAAAAAACATGGATTGGAAAATGTAAGAAATAATTTTAGTATGGGAGATTGAGTATCTTTTTATATTCTTTATATTTTTAAAGAAAATAAATAACCACCAAAAAATATATCGAAAATAGGCACTTCTACAATTTAATCAAGACATTAAAAAATGAAAATATCGAAAAAAAAATTTTAAATTGTACTTATCCACTATGGAATGAAGTTCTCCGAAAAAAAAAATCACTTAATTTCATCAAGTATTGGTTTTTACAGCGGAAAAACAATTTGTTATAATACCGAACAAAAGGTTCGATTTTTTTAGGAAAAAAAGATAGCATTAAAGATGGTGAGGGAGTGTAAGCGCTTTAAATTGAGTTATCTCCCCGTGGCGTGTTCAAAAATTCCAAGTTGTTTACCTTCAACGCGCTGTCAAATCAAGTGAAAATTTTTTTTTCAGAGATACGTACAATATAACCATTTTTCGATATTTCTTTTTTTTTTAATTTATTAATTAAACTGTACAAGTGCCCGAAAATATTATCAGAAAATCGATTCAGTCGCAGCTCTGTGAAACAGATGAAATCCAAATTCTCAGATCTTTTAAAAACGAATTCCAAGTGAGAAAATGACCTTGTTTTGATCTCCTATGGTTTCGCCAATATACCAAAAATAGTCTACAAAATTAGTTACTTTCTAATAAACCCGTAAAGTGATTTATGGGTTTAGTTTTGTTTCTTCTTTTTATGAAATTCATGAAAATAAACGAACATATTTTAATTTAGCTGTTCTATTTTTGAATAGAAACTATAATTGAAAATTAAAAAAAAAAAAAAATATGGAATGAACGGATATTTAAAAAAAGAGATAGAAAAGAATATTTTACTCGGAACATAATCTGGCAGAGGCAAGCGAAGACATAACGGAAATGAAAATAAATTGGATATCAAATATAATAAAAAAATATGTCCACACAAAAGACGAAGGTATCATTATTATTTATGCTTTTGTGAATATATCTGTTAAAGAGGGAAAAATGCAAAATAAAAAGACGCATATTTTAACATAAATACATAAATACATAATTAAAAAATTCAGCATCAACTTAAATTCCCAAGGTTAATCGAATTGCATATTTAGTTATAGTCAGTTTACGTACTTCGTAATTTTCTGCGGAGCATTACCCTTAAGTGGTGAAGGTATTTGAAAAGAAAGAAGAGACTGATATACCGTTAGAATATGTTTTATTAACTAACAAAGAGTATACGTGCTGTGGTTATCGCATAGTGTATTAATGGCGGAATGGCTTCTTCTAGCCAAGGGAGATAACCTATGGCATTCTATTACCGCTAGGGGTCTTTTCGAAGCAGAGGGACAATGGAAATTAAAGACTATAACAGTGACGACAAGGCAAATTAGTTGCTCCGCTTTTATTGCTCTTCAGTATTGTTGTTGTGAAGCGATTTATTGAAATCTATTATATAAAAGGCAAAATGTGTGCGTGCATTATTTTCTATGTCCGCCAAAATTTTATTACGGGAGGGGGGGCGCTTGGGGGCGTACTCATTCTGACAACTTTTTATACTCTCCCTAGATTATAATATCTCCGATTTACGAAATGAGGCCTTCTCTATCTTTTATTCGAGCTACTTTTATGTTACAAAATTCGCGATGTGATTTCATTTCTCTATGGCGTGATGTTTGATCTAGAAAATAAGACGTTGACAGTCGTTAAAGCACCTTCTTTTTTAACCGTTTAATTTCAGCCATTTCCACTTCCTTGCCTTCTTAGCGTCATTTTATCAGGTTATCGTTTTACCGACTTCGCCTCAACGCTTCGGGTTCGAGCCTATCTGCCTACCAAAACTTTCTTTTTCTTTTACACCTTCAATCACCCGGGCAATGCCGAAAACCACCGCTAGTCTATTATATAAAGAAGCGTTGTTTGTATATTTGTGTGTGTTTTTATGTCTACTAAAAACTTTTGACAGCCGCATAAAACAGTGGCAACCATGGTATCGTTAGAAAGAACAAACTGTAGGATGAAAAATATGTAAAAATTGGCTCAAACGATAAATTCTGACAGTGAACATGGCAGGTTTCTGCAAAGGGGTACCTTTCTTCTCGCATCATTTTAACAATGTATTTCTGTATTAAAATTTTGTAAAAATGCTGACTCATGTGACCGGAAATGACGTCACCTCTATTATGGTGTTTATTATTACTTCCAGGAGAAACTGGTTCTAAGGTGTTCTACGCTATAAAACCGAAAAGAATACTAATTTTCAAGTAAAAAATATAGCACCTACGTAATTGTATCGTGTCAAATGGTAAAATATCCAAGCATCACGAACAATAACGAGGTGGACAAATAATTACGAATGAAAATATGTATCGATAATAAGCACAGAAATCAGTTGATGTTTTCAAAACAAAACAATGCATTTTATTATAAATAAAAAAATAGTGAATCATTTTACCGGAAATGACGTCATTTTTCTTTAACTTAACTGGCCATTTTGTGTTGTTATTAGTTTAAGTATGATATTCATACTCTGTTTATGGGGTGGCTGGAGATGAGATGCTTGGATGCTGGGAACAGATACTACATTTTGATCTTAGCAAAAATTCCAAGTAACCGTATTATATAGCGTAATTCCCTCCCAAAGATTATTTTCTATTAAAAAATACATAAAAACATTTATGATATACAACACTGATAATGGATGCCATATTCCAAACATCACATAGAAAACTGCTGATCCCGAAAATCACATAAACTGATCAAGTATTTTTTTTAAATGTTCTGTATTTTTATCTAAAACTTTAATAAAAAAACAAAACTGACTTATACAAAATAGGGAAAGCGCTAAAATAATAACGCCATTGCTTAGAAAGCCATTCTTAATATGGAAAAGGGAGAGTATTTTTTTAAAACTATTTTGTACTTTCACTCAACAATTTGATAAACAAAAACTGATTTATACAGAATACGGACCGTACTGAAATAATAATGTTATGATTTAGAAAACCATACTTAATATGAGGAGGGAAGGGTATTTTTTCATTATTCTGTACTTTAACTTAACAATTTAATAAACAAAAACTTGACTTATACGGAATATGGACATTTTTGTAGAAATCCATTCTGAATATGGGGAGAGCGGGGGTGTTTTGTAACTCTTCTGTACTTTCGTTTTACAATTTAATAAATAGCAACCGATTCATAAAGAATACGGATACTGCTGAAATAATAACGTTATTTAGAAAGCTATTCTTAAAATGGGGAGGGGAGGGTATTTTTTAAGTATACTGTACTCCTATCTACCAATTTAATGCATAAAAAGTGACTCTTGCAGAATACAGACAGTGCTGAAATAATAACGTTTTTTTTTTTTAAACCATTGTTAATATGGAGGTATTTTAACTGCTCTGTACAGACATGTAAGAGTTTAAAAAATAAAAACTGACATATGTAAACTATGGACCGTGTTGAAATAATAACGTTATTATATAGAAAGCTCCAGTGTCTGAATTACATTTTTTTACACACGGTAAGACGACAGAGTGGAGGACGGTACCTCCCTGTCTCATATCTTTTCTCGCTCTTCAATTCCCATCTATCTATCTATCTATCTATCTATCTATCTATCTATCTGTCTATCTATCTATCCTACAATGCCTATCTTCTCTCTTACCTCCCTCTTCTCCCCATCTTTCTCTCTTGCCTTACATTTCAATCTTCTCTCCACATCTTTCTTCTCTAACATCCTTTTTCTCTTCTTTCCTCTCGTTTCTTTCATATCTACCATCCCTCTCTTTTCTCTTCTATCTATCCCTTCTTTCCCCATTTCTTTCTTTTTTTTTCTCCACCTGTCTCTTCACCTCCCTCCCATCTCTTATTTTTATTTTCCTCGCTTTTCTACACATCTCTCTCTAACCCCTCCGCTTTTTCTCTTCTCATTTCCATCTATCCTTTTTCTCCATCTCTTTCTGTTCTATCTCCATCTTTCTATCTTCCCTCCCAATCTCTTTCTTTCTTCTTTCCCCTTCTTGTTCTTATCTTTTTTTCTTTTTCCCCCAATCTATCTAAACTCTATCCCCCGTTTCATTCCCCGTCATTCTACCTTTTTCTTCTCTCTCGTCTCAGCCACGCTTTCCATTCTCTAACCATCCTAATCTC
This sequence comes from Euprymna scolopes, assembly GCF_053919585.1. NCBI lineage: Eukaryota > Metazoa > Mollusca > Cephalopoda > Sepiida > Sepiolidae > Euprymna > Euprymna scolopes. The sequence continues at coordinate 21,807,449 of NC_136493.1, forward strand.
CCTTCTTTCCGTTTCTCTCTAATATGCTAACATGCACATCTTGAACAATCAACTATCACACTTTCATCCGGATACGCACATGCTCTTCCACAACACACAGCCACATATGCACCAATGCACTCGTGCAGTCACCATATACCTTGCAGATGAATGCACTAAACCTAACCCTCTCATACACATCTACGTGTAGCACGTCCACATTCACACATACGCAAACTAATTCCCACTCACACCCACACACAAATTTTATCTTCTATTTCTACGCTTACATAAATCCACCGTCCCCAACAGACAAAACATTTCTCCCAATTATATATATACTAGCAGACGTACCCGGCGTTGTCCGGTATTCAACGTAACGTTAAATTCCTTTAAAATAATGTAATAAAATAAAACGGAAAAAAACTGTCGTTGTTTTATCGTTATTTCCATAGCAAGTACTCATTTTAGCTCCAATCTCTGGTCCCCCCAAGCCAATTTTTCACGAAAAACACTCGTCTAGCTGAAACCACTGTAAGTAATTTTCCCCACTCTTTATCTGTGCCTAAATCAAAACGTAGATTCCATGAATAAAGCTTCTTTCTTAGAAGTGCACGCATGTGGGACTCTCTTCCGTTTGCCTGTTTCCCATCTGACTACAACTTGGATGTCTTCAAGTCTAACATAAACAAATTCCTGATGAACCGCCCCCTTAAGTAAGACACTTTATCAGATCTCCATTACTAACGATTACTACGATATTGTCCCATTGATTACTGTATACGCAATAACTCTTATCCCCGAGTGGCCTCCGGGCCTTGATAAGTGGTGACTTCTATGTAAAAAAACACAACAAAAACTGAGTTATGTGCATGAGAGTATTATGGGTTTTTTTCTAAACAATTCACTTTTTTGTAAATAAACACATACTTGAGCTGAAATCGAAATCAAAACCAGAAGACAGTGAGTCTAGTACGATAACCATCAGACCGGCTTGATCTTTAAATATCTGCAAACCTCGTGAAACAGTTGACGCCCCAGGTACCATTTTTTTTTAATTTTCACTCCTTGGTAGCCCTTTTTTCCGTAGGAAAGCTGATTAATATTTTTTTTTTTACGTGTTGGAATATATCATATACTAAATTGCAAGTCTGTAGATCAAAAATTCCTTGAGTATATAGGTTGAGAAGTGTCCTCACACACATTCACACTTTTATAGGCATATAAAATATTCTGCTTATTCCTCCCTTAGTCCGCACGTTGGGCTTTGAAAAAGACTTAATATAATTTTTGAAGGCCAAAGTACTTTTTAAAAAAGAGCCAAATTAGCGTAATTTCGCTTTAAAATGTCAATCTAGCAACCTTGGATAAGAACACTGGAGTGATCTGACTTTGATGCATCCTCGTTTTAGAATATCATTATGATAATATATGATAATTGCTGTAATTGTGTCAGCTGGTAATTTCAACTTTCAGCCGTTCTCCACCGAGGAAAGGTCAGTAAAATGTTATGGAGAAAAGGAAACATTCAAAAGAAACAGGGAACAAAAAAAGAACATTGTCTGGTAAGCGGGGTTAAACTAAAGGAGTAAATTAAAGATTGTTTCTTAAAATGTGATTTTATTATTTGTATTGAACTATGTAGCACAATAGTATTTTCTAATTATTTATTAGTACTTATTAGTTTATCTTTTTGGGTCGGTTTTATATTTAAAATACAATGGGCATATTCTCATAGAGATGTTAATAAACCCATATTTGCTATGAGTTATTAGTTTTTCTGTCCAAAACACTAACTTTTGGTGTCATCCAGAAAAAATCAGTTTTATCTAAATATTTTTGTTGATTAAATATATTTTTCATTCCATAGAATCTCCACGGGCCCTGCTAGTGGTTTATTATTGTTTGAAAGTCGACAGACAAAACATTCCTTGCAATAATTATTATAATAAATAAAAACCATTCCTTACAATAATTATTATAATAAATATAAAAGCTATTGAAAATGTATGCACGAAAATATCCTACAAAGAAAAAAAAAAACTATTTTCTTTTACATTTCTTTAGTTTCATTTGTCTGTGATTGTCGTACTTTTTTTATGTTATTTAAATAAATCAGAAAAATCGATCTGAAATTCCACTCCGTCTTCAATTCGTTGCGAGCCGTTTTTCTTGGAGTCAGCGATTCATTAATGCAAAAGCATGCGACGGGTATGAAATTAGAAACGCTTCACTGAAACCTGTATTGTCCATTATTTTTCATCTCTCTGCATAAATAATTGGAACTAACAAGCTGCGATCATTGACACAGAACCCTGCGTTACTCTTGTGGCAAACGAAAATGCTTTCTTAGAGACAATTGTTTCATGAAACTCTGATTTAATTTTAAGACATTTTATCTAGTCCGCCACAAAGTTGCTTGTGTAAGGTAAGCCATGAAATAGTTTACCAGCCACAAGATAATAATGATCAGCCCAAGAGACATTCTTAGCTCATTTACGGTCCAAGATCATAGGTGGTGCCCAGTCTAATAGAAAGTCTCTATTAACTTTCCTTCCCATGAGGCCAAACATAAGTTCGGTTTTTAATATGAGGAAAATCCAGCCTCCAAAAACATGTACTTTGAATTTTGACCCAAAATAAAAATTGGAGTTTGTTTTACAATCCACAGAGACTCGTGAAAGTTGTTAAAAATAAAATATATAACAAACAAATGTTACCAAAGGCAAGATAAGTTACGTGTCTACATAACTGTTAGGATTTTAGTGTTTTTACTTCATGTAAAATGTTCATTCGGCTCGTAAAACAAATAATGTCAACCGGTTACACGAGCAGAAGAAAAAAATAGCCGCATAACAAATAAACTGCAGACATTTTTACTTGTGCTCGTGTAGCCGGTTAACATTATATGTTTCTCGCAGTTATATTTTGAGTAAGGCCCGGAATGATGATTGCACCTTCAATCTCAAGAAGAGTGTCACTTTCAATTGAAGTTTACCAAGTTATACTCAAAATAAAATTGCCAATTTCTTAGGACTTCCACTCGTTTGTGGTTGATGGAACAAGAGCATTCTACTCGAGTAGATTAAATAAAGGTCTCTGTTCAAAGTTCCGCGCGGATTCCCAAGTGAGAAAGACGGAGAGAGTAGAGAGAGAAGGAAAACCGGATATAGGAAAAGGATGGCATTATAGAGGGCTAAAAATTAAAATATTTGGCACTTTTGCCAGGCAAAACCGGATAGCTCTGCTAGTAAGTAAAAGGTTAGATATGCCAATTATTTTAGTACTCTTAATAAAGATATAAACGCATCTCTCTTGCTTTAGTCATTGGTAAAGAATAGGGTGGACTGAACCCAAGTCGTTGTAAAAAAATTATTAAAAAAACAACCGCGAAATTAAGAGCAGTTTCGGACTTTTCAGAATCACATTAATCGCAATGCTACTTGCAATCATCTTCCATTTCTCCATAAGAATATTGCGGTTCTGAATTTTTTTAGATGGGTATTGATAATTCATATTATTTGAATTCTCTGGACTACTGTTCTCATCTTGTGTGTTATTCTCGCAACGTTTCGATAGAAAGACGGCGGAAATCACATTGAATTATACGTTGTGAAAATTACACTCAAGATAGGATATTCCGAAGAATCCAAATAATACAAGCAAGCATGGTAGATATAGAAATGAGACATGACACTGAAGCCGAACCATCAGGGAAAGTATCAAAAAGAGATCCATGGATGCATTAATAAAAAAAAAAGTCCATGGATTTATTCACGCGAACTGTAATCATAGAACGCCATAAAATCTTGTTGGTAGAGCAAAGATCTGTAGTCATACAACAGTTTATGGAGTAAATAAAAGTGTGACAGACTGATAGATGGGCAAAGTCTTTAAGTTTTATGGATGCATCTAAACAAATATATATATATATATATAAATATATATATATATACATATATATATATATATATATATATATATATATATATATATATATATATATATATATATATATATATATAGGTCACATTTTGAGCCCACGTCATATTTTGCGGAAATGGATATTTGTTTTCTGAATGAGTTTTTTAGAAAGTGTCTTAACGAAATAATCTTTTTGTTTGATTATTTATTTTTTCGTCATATGTATATATATATATATGTATATGTGTGTGTGTGTGTGCGCACGTGTGTGTCTGCTCGCACGCGTGTGTGTGTGTGCGCGCGCGCGTGTGTGTGTTTGTGTATGTGTGTTGCTAGATACACTTTTGTGATTGTCTAATGGCATTCTCTGGACTCCACATGTGACCACATTGCTATCTCAGATTTCGTTGCTGGAAGCTGGTCTCGGGGTAGGTGGGAGGTGGTCGAACACGTTAATGGTTAGTATGTTCAACTAGCAGACATTGCTGGTGTTGCCCGGGATTAAGTAAACCGTTTCTATTAAGTTTCGAATTTAATCATTTTCATTTCAAGTAAAACAAAACGTGGTCTTTGGTATTTACGTATGTCCGCAATGAACGTAGTCTCCATGAAATTGTTGGTAAACACTCGAATACGAAATTAATGTTTACGTTGCATTCTAAATGAGAAATGTCAAAACAATTATAGGATTATGTCATTAATTGCATTCACGGAGAGAGAGATAAAGCGACCGAGAAAAAGGAGAGAGAGAGAGAGAGAAAGAAGGGAGACATGGGGGAGCGAGACTGACACAAACATGCGAGAGAAATATACTGAGACTGAGTGAAAGAGAGAGATACATTGAGACTGCGTGAAAGAGAGAGAGAGAAATAGATACACTGAAACGGTGTGAAAGAGAGAGAGAGAGAGAGAGAGAGAGAGAGAGAGAGAGAGAGAGAGAAAGAGATGCACTGAGCTGGTTTGTATGAAATCAAAACGTGGATTCCATGAACAAAGCTTCTTTCTTAGAACTGCACACCTGTGGAACTCTGTTCCGTCTGCCTGCTTCCCACCTGACTACAACTTGGATGTCTTCAAGTCCAACGTAAACAAATTCCTAATGAACCGCCCCCTTAAGTAAACACTTCATCAAATCTCCACACTAACGTACTGTACTTACAATAACCCTTATCCCTGAGTTGCTTCCGGGCCTTGATAAGTGGTGACCACCGTGTAAAAAAAAAAAATAATACAATTATGAATTATCTGAGACCTCTACCCAGTCATGGCTACTGGAACGAGAGCGAGATACCCTGCATATTAAATCAAAAGTTTCATTCAAAATTCTGTACGGATCTCTGAATCCAACAAGATGCATCTGAAGAAGGTCGAAGTGAAGGGGGCTGAAGTGTGAGACATAATAAGGGGCCTTCGGAATAATACCAACTTTATGCACTTTTTTTTTCAGGTTACTGAGTAGCTGTTAAAATGGCACACTTAAGTGTTGGATATTCTTCAACTGGTAACAAAATTATTATGGATGACAATATAGCGTATATTGTTAGATGGTGAGGAATATCTGGTACGTAGGTGTTCCATTTGCATTGTGGCTTGTAAGCGACTTAGTCAAAGCTTTTGTTGTTTTTCGAGTTGTTTCCAATCTCCGAATCGTGCATCGCGCATGCAAGTTGTTAAGTCTGAAAACAAAAGAAACGCAAGAAAAGGAAAATGCGATAAAGCATATATTTACTTTGGTTGCATTCTTGACATCGCTTTGAGTTTAGTGCACTCAGACATACAGCAATGCTGAAGTTCTGTTTGGCAGCAGACATGGATTGTGTGGAAAAATCTTATTCATTTTAACAAAGAAATTCCTTCTCGCTCACTCACTTTCTATCTATCTATCTATCTATCTATCTATCTATTTGTATATCTATCAGTATATCTATCTATTTGTATATATATATGTATATCTCTCTATCTATCTATTTCTATATCTATCTGTATATCTATCTATCTGTATATTCATCTATCTCTATCTATATGTACATCTATCTATCTATTTCTATCTATTTGGATGTCTATCTCTGTCTATCTATCTATCTCTATCTATCTATCTATCTACCTATCTCTATCTGTATATCCATCTGTATATTCATCTATCTATCTCTATTTATATTTACATCTATCTATCTATTTATCTATCTATCCGTCTATCTGTTTGTCTGTCTATCCAACTATTTTGTTTTACTCTTTTGCACACAAACAAGACATATTGCTACTTGCAACGTAAGAGGCTACTATTTGGTATCATACTAATCAGGGAACCGTGGGGGTTTGAGCATCGAGATGTCTGTTCACATTATATTTAGACTTCTGCAAATAAGTGCAATCGGTGAATCAAGAAACAGGAAGGGAATTCCAAAATTTAGCAGTCTGAGAGAAGAAAACATTAAAGTAAATGGCTTTGGAGCAACTATAAAGCTCAACACAAAGGGGTTGAGATTATACTCTATGTCAGATTAGTTGGGTTATAAACATGCAAGAGTTCATCAAGTACATTCCATTAAGATTCTTCTACAACAGGTACACGTATGCAACATTGAATTTTTTTCCAGAATGTGAGAGATCATATAATTATTTCAACAGCCAAACAACGTCGCAGCTCACAAGAGGCATGACACCCAACACACCAAAAGTTCAAGACTCGAGTTGTTTGGCTATGAAAATAATTATATAATCTCTCACATTCAGAAAATTCTATTACTAATTGCTCGCTACGTTAGCATGTTGGATGGCGTTGCCCTAGTGAGTATAAATTTCCTACATATCAGACATCGGCTTGGGTTACTGTTGATTGGATGACCACATCCCTTGTTCGAAATGAAGTAGGTTCATTCATGGTCGGATTTTCATCGCAGGTTTCTTGATCTGTGTTAGTTAATACATTCTTGTGTGTGGCTCGGTTGCTCATATGGCAGAATACTTGCCTCGCATGCAAGAGTTCAGGTTTCGAATCCCGACTTCGGATATGTCTAATTGATGAGCTCAAATTATGGCGTAACTCGATCGAGTCTTGGACTTCTGGTTTGTTGGCTGTCATGGCTGTTGAGAGCTGCTACGTTGTTTGGCAGTGGAAATAATATATATATATATATATATATATATATATATATATAATATGTGTGTATATATATATGTGAGTGTGTGTGTATATATATATATATATCTCCTGTTTTGTTTTCCTTGCACCTTCTGTTTAATATATTTCTTCTTATTTATATTTCTCTTAGTGTGTACTAGCAAGGGGTACCCGGCGTTGCCCGGGTGTTTGGAGGTGTGTGTGGGGGGGGGGTAAAAAAGTAAGTATGATGATCGAACCCGAACCGTTGAGGCAAAGTTGTAAATTAAAGTGTGAAAAAGAAAACGTGCGACGTTAACCATTGCCCCACCGCGAGATGCTAACGGAAACACGTTTGAATTTATTTAATTACTTGGATTTGGCAGGTGCCCGTTTTAATGAGTTAATGAGGTCAAGTTTGACTGCGGGATAGTATTCATTTACTGCTGGACGCTCCCCCCCCAAGATGTTATAGGAAAATGACTAACCCACATGCTGTGAGCGACAAATGTTGAATATTTATCTTCCCGAAATCGAGCAAATTAAATAGACAGGCGAGCCTCGTTGTTAACTGTGAGATATTACGATTTATGTGTGATATAAAAAGTTTTAAAAAGTCGTAAGGCGAGCGACCGCTTCTCTGAAAGAAGCCTTTTGTAGACATAGAGAAAAAGCGAACACACATACAAACATACATACATTTTCGCTTTCATATTTATAGATGTTTGTCTTTCCATTCCCCTCACCATGATTAATTTAGAACTTTTTATTTCACATTATTAAAGCATTAATCATAGTTTTCCGCAATATTCTCATTCATGTTGATCTGAAAACGACCTTCTTTCGTCAACAGAAAATGGGCCACAGTAATGTTAATAGTCACACAACACTACTGGCCAAAGGATCTGATTGGGAATTCCTGCCCATTCTGCATATTTTCCTGACCTAGTCCATCTGGTTTTCACTTATTTGCAGGATTACAAAACCATTTAGATGACCTTAGGTTAACATCGTAAGAGGAAACTGGACTTGGGTTAGATTCATATGTCACATAAAAACCTAACGAATTTTACAAACAAGGCATTTATTACCTGAATCAGCTTCATCCAATCACCATTCATTTTGAAGATCACAAAACCAATTAAATGACCTTGAGTTAACATCATAGGAGTAAATTCATATTTCGCAAAAAAACCTAAAAATTTTACAAACTTCGGATTTATAAGCTCGATGGCAGATGGAATAAAGTTATAGAGAGCAAACCGCGTTATTGTGATTAATAAAAATGTTCAAAAACTCAGGTGGTTCCAGACGAACTTTTAAATCGGCAAAAATCTGCACTGACGTAATAATTCGCTCCACTTGCTTTTAGAAAATACTAAGTACGTTTATGAAGTTTAGACTGTGAGCGGTTTTCGTTTAACACCAATATCAATGCATGATTTTGATTTCAATGAAGTTTATATAATGAGTAGAAAGATTAAGGTTTATTCAACGAGTTCTATTTTTTTCTGCTGTGTATATATATGTACTGTAATCATAGAACGCCATAAAATCTTGTTGGTAGAGCAAAAATCTGTAGTCATACAACAAAAGTTTATAGAGTAAGTAAAAGTGTGACAGACTGATAGATGGGCAAAGTCTTTAAGTTTTATGGATGCATCTAAACACACACATATACTCACACACACACACACACACACACACACACACACACACACACACACTCACACACACACACACACACATATATATATATACTAGACTTTGCAGCCCGTAAAAACAATAGAATGAGTGCTTTGTGCCAAGTGTATGGTTGAATATGATTAAATTTTCCTCTTCTAAGCATTACATACTAATTCCTATAATTTCCTTACTATGCATCGAAAGAATACCATAATACTTAGCTCGTTGCACCTTTTCATAACGAAGGTAAATAAAAAATTTTAGCCAGATCAGAACAGTAGTTCTAGTGAACACTTATTATTATGGTGATTAATCCTAAGTAAGCTATTATCTAAGCATCGAACGGATGCCATAATATTTTATTCGTTACACTAAATTGTTGTGTAATGTGTAACATAGCGCCATATGTTGCATAATGGGGTACCAACACCATACAGTGATATGTACTTGCGACGAAGGATGTATCACTATGTGTGTATGTGTCAACTAAATGTCTATGGTGGTTCTTCACTATCTGAACCCTGAGTTATGTCGTTGCGGTCTATTGATGTTTTAATGCTATGATCGTCTAAATGTTCATATGTGTGTGTGAGGGGGGATATGTATTTTCTGACGTACCTTATTTTCATGCATCTTTGATCGTTGCCCGCCTGAAATTCATCTTGTTCTTGGAGGGGAAGCTGGAACCAGTTTGAACGAATATTCATTCACTTCCAAGAACGCTGATTGTATTTCATGTTTTTATTCACTTTCCAGCTGTCGATGGCAAAAAAAAAATGGAAAGTGAATATCTTTGCTTCAGTGGTTACTTCTAGGTCTCCATTCTGAGACACGTCAGCTCCTTCCCCTGTTAAACCGTCCTCCCTGCTCAACGTCCAAATTCCAACTCCAATTATTCTTCTCAACTAACTAGAGCCACGTAACATACACGTACTTCCGTCGGCTGAGCAGATGCTTCCGGTAAACTCGTCTATGATATGGTTTTATTATATTTTGACAGGTTTTATCAACATTCGACATGTTTGTCTCTCCACTTAGATAGATAGAACGAGATGGACAGATACGGAAATAGATAGATAACTAGATCGATAATATACATAGATATATAGATAGATCAACAGACATGCAAATAACTAACAAATACTTTCTTGTGTTCGACTTACTACATAACATAATCAAAATTTCAGCCACATCAGCCCAATGAATACCTCTAGAGTAAATGTGTTATTATAATGACTAACCCCTATTTACCACTAATTGAGCACCGAACGCATACCATAATACTAAGTTCGCTGCACCTTATCATAACAAATGTTTATACTAAGTTTTAGCCATATCGGTTCACTAGTTCCTAGAAAAGGTGAAACTAACTGACAGATAAACAGACTATAAGACATTATATAGATGTGTTCGTGCGTGTGCATATATGTGTTTGTGTCATTCAAAGTTTTTCCCAAAAATGTATTGTTAATCCACCTACATCACTAGATATATCGGCGTTTGTTGATGATTCGGAACTCTAAAAGCAAGTGCTTCAAGGTACAACAGAACTTGTAAACTCGGCTTTGAACTTTCCTGCCCGCGAGGCAATCACACGCGTAATTCCTTATTCTTTGATTTACCGATTTCCTTACTGTGATTCCTGACAGATTTTCAGGATTCTGTTACACAACACAACAACGCGAACTCGACAGATTTTGCCTAACAGTTTTTTTTTGTTTTTTTTTTTACCAATGACAATATATAAATACAAAAGAACATTTTCTCTTGAAGACGATATGAGCTTCTTTTTTTTTCTCTCCAAAGGCAATTATCGCCTTGTTTTCTGTCTTCTCTAGATCTTATCTCTTCTCGCTTGGTTTCTTATTTTCTTAGTTTTTTTTTATTTGGTCCTTTTTTTTCATGTTTTCCTCTTTTTCTCTCTCTTTTGCAGAGTTTCCTTTTTTATATATTTGTTGTATTTCTTTTTCAGTATGCCATGTCTATTCTCATACGTTTAGTTTGTCTTTCGTGTTTTAGTTTCTATTCACGTTTCTCTCTCTCTCTCTCTCTCTCTCTCTCTCTCTATATATATATATATATATATATATAATGATATAACACCATTTTAACACTATGCATCAACCCATTCCACTTTACGTCTGCAAATTTTTTTTTTATTTTTCACTTTTTTTTTACTCTTATCTTCTCATTTTCTTCTTTCACTCTTATTTTTATTATTTATTTTTATTCTATATCCAAGCATATTTCACTTTTTGTTACCTCATAACATACAATACCAACTCCGAAAAGCGTACTCCATACCTGTACCGCCATATATTGTTAAAATCTCACTCTAGCGTATTTAAATATAATTATTTAATAATCCCTCTTTCCTCTCAAACACAAGATCACCTGATGTGCATCTTTATCTTGTAAACTTTGCACCTCTCTTCCTCTTCTGATGAGAATCATTATGCTTCGAAATCCCTGGCATAAAGATATTTGATAACTACTACAAACTGTTGCATTCTTTTGTTTCAAATTGATCAATAAATTCACATGCGTCCATATATATTTTTCTATCATCAATATCTTTTCCTCATATATATATATATATATATATATATATATGTGTGTGTGTGTGTGTGTGTGTGTGTGTGTATGTCATCCACATAGAGTACTGTTTTGTTGTATCACAACACATCAGTGCGGCTAGACATCCACCTTTCACCAGTCTTGGATCGAACCTACAACTGTGCGCGTTGACAGTCAACAGCTCTAATCATCGAACCACGAATCAGTGCTGTAAATATTTCTCCTCGAGTGCGTATTAAATTCACACCCGCCCATCAAAAACACAGCTCAAACCATCATTTGTTTACGAACAAATAAATAGTGGGCTTCGCTTAATTGTTTAAATACGCGTCGGGTGAAAATATATTTACAAAGTGCTCAACCCAAAGAGGGGGGGCTTTTATTTTGTCATTTCACTTTTTCATAAATTAATATATGTGTGTGCGTGTGTGTGTATGTATATAATTACTTAATAATTATCATAGTAAATAATTTTATATATATGTATATATATGTAATTATTTACTATGATAATTATTAAGTACTTATATATATATATATATATATTATAAATTAATAAATATATATATATATATATATATATATATATATATATATATATATATATATATATATATATATAGTAAATTATAAAATATATATGGGGATTAAGCTACACTGAATATTCCGCGTTTCATCCACTCTAGGACTCCTCAGGCTTATGCGCGAATTCTGTAGTTGTTTATCGTTTTTAAAAACAATAAACAACCACAGAATTCGCGCATAAGCCTGAGGAGTCCTAGAGTGGATGAAACGCGGAATATTCAGTGTAGCTTAATCGCCATATATATTTTATAAATTACTAACTAGTTCTACTTACGTATTGAGCACTTTTGAAGTAAATACTTAAAGTTTACGCATAAATCTATACTTCCGTATATAAATTTATGTGAGTAAATTAAGTAGTTTTATATATATATATATATATATATATATATATAAATATATATATATATATATATATATATATAATTTATGAAAATGTATGGCAATTAAGTTATAAAGAATCATTCACATTTGATGCCTGGGGGTATTCGCGACTGGAAACTGCATAGAATTTGCGTTAATTGACGTTTTATATATGCACGTGTTGTTAACGTAGTATTCGTTGCTCAGATACGACCCCCTTTAGTATGGCAACCCCACATTGGCTTAGACGAAGAACAATGCGCAAGCGATGTTGCCTGTAGTAACAACGCTAAGCTGGCTACTCCACCAGACTAAATAAATTCTTGTCCTGGAATCCGGTAAGACCAAGAGACCAAAAGAAAGCATTAGTTATCATTTCCAAACTAGCAGATATATTAAATTCATACTCGTAAGGTTTTATTTATTTTTTTGTAAAGTATGCTTTACACCGGCTTCTTTGGATAGCGTAAGACCAAGGAAATGGACGTATGTAAAGTCTACAGAAACATAAATTAAAAATAAAACAAATGCTTATTGTGGTGTTTACAGGCACCCACTTACTCCGTAAAATAAATTGAATTTAAAATCCACGCGTGAAAACGTCTTACGTCGCCATATTGAATTTCTAAAAGATCGGAGACTTTTACGATTGTACAAAGCGAACATGTCTATATATCTATCAATATATCTATAAAAGTGAGAATAACTGTGTCTGAGGAGAATTCTAAACCTATATACTCATCGAATATTTGATTTACAGACTAGAATTTGGTATATACGGTATTCAGACGTGTGGAAAACTTTTTAATAGGTCTTCATCCGTAAAAAACGGCTGCTAATGGGTCAAAATTTAAAAAAAATATTGGTACGTGTGAGGGGTCATCGAATTATTTTATCAGTCTGGAAACTGTTTCATAAATGAGCATGCGCGAATCGTTCATATTAATGATTCTTCATGTTAAGAATAAGTATGTGTAAAACACTTTGTAAAGAACGTGTAAAGCTGGCTTAATGGTTATCGTACTTGATTCACTGCCTTTAGGTTTTGGTTTCGTTCTCAGATGGAGTATTTTTTTTTATTTACAAGAAGTGAACTGTTTAGAAAAGAAGCACTTTCAGCATCTTTTATAACACTATAGGTAATTTAAGCAATGAAAGACTGTTCCTCCTCTCTATTACATTTTCTTTTACAGGGGCCACCCTGTATAAGTTTTGTACGTATTCATCTGATAAGTACCGACAATGGAAAAAATCCGATTTCAAAAATAGCTTTTCTCTCCTATAGACAAAAAAGAATGGTACATACAGGGGAATATTTTACGTTCACAATCCAAGAGAGATTATAACATTTCAGCTATTTATTTCTCCTTAGAAAACAATTTTATTAAAAACTAGAGATATAGCTTAGTGGTAGAGCATTTGACTCCCTGTTCAACGCCGGGTTTGCTTGACCATTTTATTTTTCTCTTTTATTTATGAGTTTAATTTACGTAGAAGTAGGACCATTTAAAATCGCTGGCAATCATTTCTTTTTCTTCGTTTGCATATTTTAAAACTAAACATTAATGGGAAGTGGGTTTTCCAGAGCATTCATCGTTAAGCCCAAATATCAGCTAACGTGATGTTATGAACAAATGCGAACGGAATTTGATGAACGATATTATCATTATATATAAATATATATATATATATATATATATATATATATATATATATATATATATATATATATATATATATATATATATATATATTGCGACTTAGTCCAAGGGGCAAATTATTCCTCGTATTATAAAAAAAATCAATAGAGGACTGGTCCTATAATAATACATACGCAATCTGGAATAAATTAAAATATCATATTAAGTGTATTGTACGATCGGCTAGTGTGTTTGTGTGTGTATATATATATATATATGTATATATATATATATATCATGATTCTTGTGGGGGTACAAAATTTAAATATTACAATCATTAAGAGAAGCCTTTTATAATTCACGATTAAATACGTTTTAAAATAAAGTAAAAGGGGTGAATTTTAAAACGGTTTTAATCATAAATTGTAAAAGTCTTCCCCTCATAACTGCGATATATATATATATATATATATATATATATATATATATATATATATATATATATATATATATCGCTAGATTCAGCCACTCTGATGAGTCCTGACGACGGAACACGTGTCAGTAGATAATTATATTTAAAAAAAAAATATATATATATATATATATATATATATATATATATATATATATATATACTTTGTAAAATTGGTTGTCTCTCGATACAGACAATCAATACAATGTACATCGTCAGTCAGAACAAAGCAATGTTCTAACCTACATTTTTGATTAAGGCACCAACTAAAACTATGTCCGCTTTTCAGTGTCTATTAACCAATGTCTATTGAGAAGGAACACTTGATCAAAATCGAATCAGCTTCAGCCATAATACAGTTCCCCTTTGCGCCCCCTTCTCTCTCTCTCTCTTTCTCTCTCTCTCTTTCTCTCTCTCTCTCTCTCTCTTTCTATCTATCTCTCTCTCTTATCATTCCTCGTCTCTTTTACTCGCCCATTATCCGAAAAGGACATTAAGCTTTCCTTTATCATGGGTTCGATAGTGTGGGCGTGGTAGGGACGTGTGGTGCATTTCGAGTTGTTAATTAAGTTAGTATCACCAACGATTCTGTCCCACTAAATAATCTACAGTTAGTAAGGTGTTCAGCTGTGAAACACCTTTGGCACTGCATAAAACAGAACTGAAAACACTTTGTTGTTTGTCCGTTAATGAAGCACGGACATCAATGCTGGCAACCGAATTACTTGTGACGGACCATTGACAACTGACTAATCAGCGTGCAAGCGACTGAAGCGGACAATAATTTGACCAATGAATAACAAAACTCAAGACTCTGTGAATTCTTGGGCTGAAAAGGAAGAGGTTGAGGGGGAAACGGCCACAAACAAAGCTTTCAGCTAAAGTATTAAACCTATTGTGAAACTTCCTGCGTTTTATAAAGACTATAATTGTTTGCATTTAGTATTAATCTCCCTCCTCTCCTCACTCTGGAAATGTGTGACACAAGGCCGGAAGTCAGGGAGAATGAGCCAGAACACAGAGAGTGGTGCACTCTGGCCCCTGAAAAATAAGCCGAGCAGTCCTATTGATGATCTACAGTAACAGGCGCCTCAGGCTATTAACTATAAACTAATCTCTTCCCAAAGAGAGACGATAAGGCTAGGCAGACTGGACCCGTTGGAGCTGAATAAACCAAATAGCGTAGCCATACAGAAAAAAAGGTCACTGCCGTCCAAATAACAGAGTCTCTGTTGGACTGACTGTCGGAGACGTATCCTCGACTGATATGGTTGGCATAAGAAATGAGACAGCTTGTGTGTACTCTGTGGGTATGTCTATCTTTTTCAACAGGAAGTTGTGACATTTAGTCGAGAATGTGGTGTTTTAAAAGCCAGCACTCTAGAGGAAGAGCAGCATTACGAATGAAAATGTCGCCAATCCTTCATGATAAACACCCGTCTAGCTAAAACCACTGTCAAGGTGTTTTAATATAGATCCACAGAATATTGTGATAAGTGTTTCACTGTGAACAGGTAAATTATGGGGTGTATCTTTTTTATTTTTACTTTCATCATATTTTGCTTTGGGTTTAATACCCCCCCCCCAAATTCGAAGCTGTCTCTTTACAACCCTTCCTTTTCATAACCTATCATACTTTCATAAATCAGAGTCCATTTTCTGTAGGTTGCTTTTAACACAGTCAACGACGGGTAATTTTCCTAGTATATATATATATATATATATATATATATATATATATATATATATATATATATATATATATATATATATTAAGAGTAAGAATCAAAAAATGAGGTAAAGATTTTTAACTTCTTTTGCTTTTTGCCTAAGAACAAAATGTAGTATTTGTTCTGATACTGCACTAAATCTATCCTGTCTTCGGCCAGGGAAGTAGAAACCATTCTATATTGGGGCATTTTTAACATTTTTGTTCCTATCCAGAATGCCCGGCCCTGTCGGTAGGGTATTAGAATACGCCGACTGCCCACCTGCAGAGGGTAAAAGTCCCTCAATGGGGGTCCTGGATATGACCTTAAACTATATCCAGTGGTGAGGCCCCAGCTTGTGGGCTTTGGGGAGTGTGGAGCCACCCTTTAATTGCCATTGCTCCCAGGTCCACTCTGACCCAGAGGTGTAGTACCTGTTAGGGTCCCAACTATGGGTTAAATAGAACCGACGCGAAAACAACAAATATATTCTATTAAAAAAATGTTTCTTCAAAATCTTTGGATTCGGCATTAAATAACCCGAAAACAGTTGATATGCCGTAAAACTAAAACAACCAACCAACCAGAATGCCCCTTTTCAGGAGTTGAAACCGCTCTTAAAAACTGACCTTGTGTGCATTTTTCCATCTTGGAGAGACAAGTAAATAGGAACTCCGGTTTTATGAATCACCTTATCATCGATACTGCATTAATAAAATCACTAACTCCTGTTGGCGACCAAATACAGATGAAAACTGAGACTGGTCTGCAGGAATTAGTGACTCATCTCACAATTAACATCGATCCAATGTTGTATTGATATGTTCTTCTATTTCTTGTCATACTCCGGATGTAAGCGTGACACACAAAAGAACACACACGCTATCGTATTAATATATAGACTATCATTGTATGTATTTTACTTGGATATATTTTTTCTTGATTGTACTATGTTAGTTATAAGCTAGAGAAAAAAGACATATCCTCTACAACCTCTTTTACAAAGACCCGATATTGCTAGTCTTATTTTTTTCTTTTCATAAGACTCACCACTTATTAAGGCACAGAGGCCATTCGAGGATAAGGGTTAAAGAGTGTACAGTAGTCAATGGGACAATATCATATTGATCGTAGTAATGTAAATTTGGTAAATTATCAACTTAAGGGGAACGGTGCATCAAGAAAGTGTTTATGTTGAACTTAAAGATGACCGTCGGGTTGTAGCCAGCTGGAAGACAGTTCCACAGATGTGCAGTACTAAGAAAGAAGCTTTGTCTTACATAGAAAAGGGCTGTTCCCTTTTCATGTAAGTATCAAAAAAAGAGAATTAGTAAAATGAAAATGATTTCAGATAAAACGAGTATCGAACACTGTAGATAAGTTACAAAGAACAATAGGTTTTAAATGGAATGTCCAGTAAAATTGTTAATTCTTTTAAAATATTTTATAAATAAAATTTGGCTGGAAAATCCATTCACATTCTTAGAAAGAATGCATAATAAAAATATCGGGTCAAGAATTAACAAGTAAGTTAAATTCCTTTGTAAAACAAAGAGAATGGGAAAATTCCTGGTCGTCAGAAATGGTTTCAAAACGTGCAAATCGCGTATGTTTTGAAACACGTGAGTTGTGATCACGTTTTCCAGGCATACATGTGACGTCATGGCAGAAATGATTTCTCAATATAGGAAAGGTTTCGAAGAGTTAACGAAGAGAATCAGATTCAGATCAGAAAATCAGAGAAGTAGAGAGGACCAGACCGATTTTCAGTTAGAGTCAGGGGACCCTATTGGAAGCGGGAGGCTTAGAAGGAACCATGTAACGAGTTTGAGTTCCTGAAGTACAGAATCATTTCCGACCGGTCGAAGAATAAACTATTATCATGTTTTTTATAACTGCCGTCTTTCTGTGTTCATCATACCAACGAAAAACTAATGTGTTTAATCATTCCAGTATGTATCAATGTATACTACTTCATCCTCTCCTCAAAGTATATATCTTATGAATATGAACTCTCTGCGTATAAATGTCTTCAACATGTACCTACTGTCACTCTGTCTCCTTTCTAAATGAACATTTTAAATGCGTGTTGTCAACTACAAGGAACATTTAATAATATATGTACAGCCCATTACGTAAATAATATGTACACCCTCTAAAACGGATATCATAACAGTTGTTCATGGAATTTACGTTTAGGTCTAGGCAGAGATAATGAGTAGGGGAACTTATTGATAGTTTGCTGCTGGACGAGTGTTTCTCGTGAAAGTTTGGCGTGAAGAGGGGACCATAGATTGGAGCTCAGACAAGCGATATGAAAATAACGATAAAGAAGAGATAGCCTCACAGTCTCTTCTGTGATAAAGAGGTTGCAGGGAATAGAAAAGCGCATCATCTAGTACTCTTATAACATGTGTTATTATCTTATTTATTCCCTGCTTCCTTTGTTCCAGCTCGTTTGACTCGTTGGTCTAGTGGTCTTCATCAATTCGTTGTTTTGATATTTCATTGTAATACAGCTTCTTATACCAGCAGTTTTTTTTTTCAAAGAACGTCAGGCTTCTATAATTTTCTTCCTGTTGACTATTTTTCTTCTACTTTTAATCATTGGCGTTTTCAAGACTGAGACGAATAGAAACCTCATGTCTTTTCAATAATCATCTTCCGTTTTTGTTAGCTTCTTATATCAGTTCCGTTAAAATCAAATTCCTCTTCACCACCAAACTCAAATGAAAACTCAGCGTTTTTTACAGGAATGAGTGACACCTCTCAAAATTCTCTCAAAGGATCGTAGAATCTCCGTGAATTTTTTTGTTTTTCATTTCGTTGATTGTGTAATGTAATTTACACGCAACAAAGAAAAAGGCATTTATATTAGCCATAAAAATGATATTCACAGAAACTTGTATGAATCAATATCTGTCTATATTGAAATAGATGATTTTCACTGCGTACTTGACAAATGGAAAAAATGGCGGTTTTATATAAGTGATTGACACTGACGAATGGATAGCTAAAGTAGATTTATTGGGAAAATCTAATTGTAAACAAGACGAATATTCTTATGATATAAGTCCATTTAATTTGTGCATTTACCGATAAAAGTGCTTTCGAATTTAAGTGGCGGACATTACTAAAATTCTATAAAACTTAAACAACAGACTGCTGAAAACGTTATTTCAATATTAAACAAAAAAAAAACTGCCTAAAATGTTATTTCAATATTAAACAAAAGACTGCCGAAAACGTTATTTCAATATTAAGCAAGAGACTGCCGAAAATTCTATTTCAAATATAAGCGACAGAGTGCCAAAAATGTTATTTTAACTTCAGCGACGCATATTACCAAAATTGTATTTAAAATTTAAACACCCCACTTATGAAAATGCTATTTAAAATTAAGCAACAGACTACAGAAAATGCTATTTAAAACTTCAGCAAGAGATATTATTAATATGCTATATCGAACTGAAACGACAGACTGCCGAAAAAGCTATTAAAAAATTTAGGTGAGATATATAGACAACAGAGTGCCGAAAATTCTATTTCAAACTCGAGTTACCGAAATTACGAGAATTCTATTTCAAACAACAATAAATTTGATATGTGTGTATTCATAAAGGTTAATAGCAATGTAGAAAAACGTGAATAGTTAAAGAATGTTTCGACAAATAACAACAATCGCAGTATTTTTGTGACAAATTTTCAAAAAATCTATTTATTCTTCAAAAGATATTTCACATATAAAACCAATAAATATGGGATTTACTACCAAAAATTAATAAAATCTATTCTAACGAAGGAATAATTCATTTTTAACGGAAACATTTCATTTGTTTTTAGAATGCACACCGCCCGGCGCTGGCTGGTCATAAACTACGATTAAATACGATATTTTGATTTACGCATATTTCATATTTATTACTATAGATCCACTGTTCTATTAGTTATTATATTGTACCAAATATATAGTAGTAATGTCAACGGCAAAACATATGACTTGGGAGCAATCAGCTAGAATCGAAACCAAAACGTAGAACGCTCCGGCCTTAGTCGGTACTGTTTGAGCTCTCGTCAGGCGGATAACAAATGGGTAATAATGAATCGACTTTAATGTATAAACCTGCATTTACACATGCGTACAAGAGCACTTGAAGTTGACTTACATCTTCTAAGTTCCATTTTTAAAAAAAATATTTTGAACTATTGACAGCTATTTTTACCGACTTATATATATATATATATATATATATATATATATATATATATATATATATATATATATAAGAAATGTATTACTGTGAGTCCAGAATCAACTAGAGGAAGATCCCCAAGGAGAGGAAATATCCAACTAGCATCGTCAGAATTCATAGAAGGACTAAGTTATAAAATCAAATATGAATGGAAAAATCGTAGATGAAGGGGAGTTAGAAAAGAAGGGGGAGTGGAGGGGAGAGGACGTTGAAATTTAAAATAGTAGGAGTGTATACGATAAGAGAGGGGTTTATAATTAAATATTAATTATGTGTTAATTCTTATAAACGTTTTTTTTTTTAGTTTATAACGGTTTAAAATTATAAGACGCTATTCATATTCATAACGGAATAAGTAACAGTTAATTTAAAGGATCACCATGGCAACAGGTTAGAGAGTTAATTTTAGTGGGCACGGTGTGGTGGGAAGAGGAAGGAACAGGTTGAAGATGGGGTTTAAATTGGTTTGGCCGGGCGGGGAGAGATTGAAAGATATTTATTGTTTATAAAAAAGGAAAGAAAAAAAAGGAAAAATAGAATGATAAATTAATGAATTATACGTTACAGGTTTATTTTAATAGTATAATGATAGGTAAGAATATCAGTAAGTAAATAAAATAAATTAAAAATTAAAATATTAATAAATAATTGTTTATGTTAAGTAGATAAAACACACACACGCGCGACCGTACACCTGTACAACGTACGGAGGCACATAAATGGGGGGGACACATGCCTAAGTATATATTAAAAAAAACAGATACGTACATATAAAAATATAAATATACACATATATATACATATACATGCACACACATATACATATATATACATATATATATACATATAAAATACACATACATACACGCACATACATATATACATACATATACATACATATACATATATATACATATATATATATATATATATATATATATATATATATATATATATATATATATATAAATTACCCGGGCAGGTAGAAATTATATGTTACGGGTTTATTTTAATAAAATAAAAAATAAAATAGGTGAAAATTTCAGTAAGTAATTTAAATAATAGATTAATAAAATTAAGGAAAAATTATGATAATAAATAACACACATAAACAGATACAAACACACGCATACAAATGTACAGCATATGCATATACGTCAATGGGGGAAAAGCACATGTCTGAGTATATATAAATATATATACACAAATACGTAAATATACATACATATATACGCATATAAACATATGGTGTCTTCACCCTCCCTCTCCCCTCCATTAACGCTGGCGAGGAGACAGGACAAACAGACAAACATAGTTTTATATATACAGGGTGACCCCAACTCTAATTAGGCCTTGTTTGTTAGTGTTTTGTCCTAACGAAATTTAACACAGTGTATTCTTTGTCCCAACTCTCACTGGGGTCTTGGTCTACTCAGGGTCGTAGATTCTGCCATGTCCTGTAAAATAAGGGCAATCGGTGAATAAATAATGGAGATATCACGTTTTTATTGCGGGTCACCCTGTATATATATATATATATATATATATATATATATATATATATATATACATATATATATATAACTATGGTTGTCTGTATATATATATATATATGCATATACATAACTATGTTTGTCTGCCTATAGTAAAAAAAAATTATATATATATATATATATATATATATATATATATATATATATATATATATATATATATATAGATCATTGTGCTTCTACAAGATAACTAAAGGGAACTTTTAAAATATTGTTGCATTAGAGCTGTGTTACGGGGATCTGCGACTTGGTGCTACCAGATCAGGCTGTCTAACGATACTATCTTTCTGCCTTAAACTGCATTAAGCATTGATGTTATTGCTTTTATTTCTACACTTTTGCAAAACTCTGTCATGTTCTGCAAACTCAAAAACAAAAGCAACAATTTTCTTATACAAACCAACCAAACCAGTCTTGAATAATTCGAAATAATATACTCAATATCGCTAATAAGACGGGGAAACCTTAGAGCTGATTTCACTTAGCACCTTTATCCATTACGACGCGGATCTTTGCCGGCATTATTTCTGAGTTCCATAAGACGCACCTGAAGAAAGTCGTAGATTACACGTTGCGATGAGAAAAGCTTAGCTGAGAACAGTAGTCCGAATATTGCAAATAAAACACATTTCTGAAAGCTATCTTTTATCCTACCTTTGTGTCACAGGAAGGCCTGTAATCCTGAAACACGTAGGCACATCGATCTAATAAAATTCAGTTCATTATTTTAGCAGCCATGCTTTTGGGCAAAAATAAAATGATTTTTCCCCCCTTTTTGGCACAATTAGGATTTGCACTTTCCTGCTAAATTTGGAAAACATATTGATATTAACAGACAGACTGAACCAGGTCATGCTCCTACAGATTTCTATTGAACTCAAATCAAACGGGAACAATATACAGATATTATCAATCAATTCAAAAATCAATATAACTGTCTTCTATGCTAACATTGTCTAAGGAGTAATAAGTTGTAACGCTTCCAAAAGTTATTCAAATTAATATTCAGATCCTTGCTGAGTAGTTTATAATAGCAGAGAGACTCGATGTTGTCCGGAATTGAATGAGGATTAATGAATGTTTCGCCCACCTATACTTTTATTGTAATCGAAATCGGTGAAAGCGACCATATTTTCATTGATTGATTTCATTGCTCGATTGATTGTCTGCTCTAGTTAAGGACCTATCGCGGTGTACCTGGAGGAAGCTTCACATGCCTCGTAGCAATGTTTAATGTCCATTGTAGTGTACCTTGCACTGTAGCGAACCTATTGTTTATTTTATAAAATTATTGTTTACATAAAATGACTTGAATTGAAGTTTCAAAGCAAATATCATGTATCAGGGTTTAACAATGCTCTAAACAGAAACATAATTTCGAACGCGCCCCTGTCATATCATACAACCTTCTGTTGATTTTATATGGCGGGCCTTTTTACTTGTACAATGGTAATAGCTTAAATTAAAGTTTAAAGTGCAAAAATCAAGTATTATCTTTGAATTGTGCTCTAAACAAAAACATTCATTTCGAACGTGCCCCTATCATATCAAAGAACCTTCTGTCGATTTTTATATGGTGGGCCTTTTTGCTTATGCTGTAATAAAACTTCTCAAATGAGTTTGTAGTGTTATGTTGTATAAAGCGTTAACTTTAGTCAAAATCGCAAGTTTCTTCTTTCACCGGATTTTTTTTTCGATTATCGGTTATCGATACTTATCGAATATATTCCGATACAAAACCTATCTAAAAACACTGCCAGACACACAATTTACATTTTTGTGAAATTTCAAAAAGATCGGTCCAGTTGTTTACGAGTTGATAGGGATCAAACTCACACGCACACACACACACACACACACACACACACACACACACAGAAAGATCGTTTTATATAATAGTATAGATGTTTAAGCTTTCGGTTTATTTCGTTTCTTTGATGTCAAAGCTTTGGTCTTTTTACTTTTGTTATTGCATTGATTACCTTGCGAATCTAGAATCACATTCCATAGCTTGCCAAGCCTGAAACGAAATAGTCAAAAATGTACCACATCGATATTAAATATCCATGTGATGCGCCTTAAAGTCTATAAGAATTTATACACGATGGTCGTTCGAAAAAATGCATCAAAAGTTTTTATTCCGTCCGAATGGATCAATTATGATTTTAAAATTTCATTCCTATGATGACTGCACATATGCATTCATGATATGATAGTTCATCATCTCTGTGTTGCAGATATTGACGGTGTGAGATACTAAGAAAGCAACTCCTGTCATGGACGTACGTCAGAAGCAAAGATGCGTCATTGAAGTTCAAGCAAATGTGCATATAGAATGGTGGTTACTAGGTAGAAAATTTAATTCTGCAGAACAAATGGTGACTCGTTTTAATGCTACCGTTCTCATCATCGTAGCTCTTCGACTTTTTGAATTAAAAAACAGGAGTCTTTATTTTTGGAACGACCCTCGTATGACAAAGCCGGTCATGCATGGACATCGTTCATCGCTGGCATTGAGAATGGTGGTGACTATGTAGAAAATAGATTCTGAAGAACAAAAGATTGCTCGTTTTAATAGTACCATTCCCGTCTTCGTAGCTTTTCCAATTTTTGAAATAGGATGTAGAATAATCTGTATGGAAAATAATTTCTACTGAAGTTCGTGTCTTATAGATTGACAGTAATTTGCTGTTCTTTTCATAATACCATCTACGAAGCATAACATCTTCTTCGGGAAAGTCAATGGCAACACGGACAGGCATATTTCTTTTTCGTATTATTTGGATTCATCGGACTAATGTTCTCATCTTGAGGGTCATTTTCATAATATTTCGCTCGATGTAACCTCCGACCTTCTTCATGTGTATCTTGTCGAACTTGAAAATGTTTCTGTCGGACTCGGGAATTTGGATTGAATTTCAAACAGAACCTTTTATTTATTTCATGGGGGGTAGCATGCTCTTGTTCCATCAGCCATGACTGGATAGAAGTCCTAAGTAATTCGCAATTTTATTTTTCGATCGCTCACACTGAGGATTGAACCTTAAACGTTCAAGAGAATATCACTTTTACAATTATTTTTTCAACTACTGCGCCACGGGTTCTTGCGGAAGTAGTTAGTAAATAGAGGGTTCCGTTTGAAATGCTGTCCAAATTCCTGAGTTCGACAGAAACATTTCAGGGTTTGACAAGATACACTTGAAGAAGGTCGGCGGTTATATCGACCGAGCCGTAGTGAAAATAACACTCAAGTAGAGAACGGCAGTCAGATGAATCCAAATAATACGAATAAACAATCCTCATCTAAAAAAATTCAGAAACGTATTTATTCCCCCTTGCCAAACTTTCACAAAAAACACTCGACTAGTTACAACCAATATAAATAAAATAAATTTCCTCATGTTCTATCTGTGCAAAATCTAAACGCAGATTCTATGAACAAAGTTTCTTTCCTATAACTTCCCGCCTATGGACTACTGTTGCGCTGGCCTACTTCCCGATTGAATACAACATGGTAGCCTTCAAATGCAATGCAAATAAGTTATTACTACACTACCACCTTAAATTTATTAACTCTTATCCTCCAGTGGCCTTTTGGCCTTGATAAGTTGTGAATCCCAAGTATATAAAAAATATTCTTTTTCTCCGCTTCCTTTATCGATCAGTACTAATTTATGAAGCATTCTTTCTTAATGTTCATTTCTTGATCAGTAGAGATGGATAAAAGTCTTAGACTTAGAATTGCCATTTTAATTCCCTGTCCATGAAATTTGCCGGGATTCCATCTTTGGAGAGGGATTTCGAAGCGGCAAAACGACTGAACGTTTTTTAGGTAAATATACCATAGGGAAGAACTGCTTCCAGGTTGTCCAATCTCTAATGCTTTGTCTACATTCTGTTCTTTGATTCTGGTTCCTTGATATTTACCAGAGATCCCAAAAGAACGCCAGTGTTGATTGCTTCTGCCCGTCTGGCTTTGATCAGTTGGCGCCATTCTGGAAATGCCAAACATGGTTAAGTGACCAAACTACCGTGAAGGTGAAAATAGTCAAGAATCCAATTGGGATGGCATCAAATCTCAGAACACTTTGAAAGTTTTGATTTTTTGAGGAAAAGAAAGATCTATTCGTTCCTCATTTTCTGATGCGTCTAAGCATTGGTATATGATGCTTCGTCTGGTGTTCAGTCGGATTTAAGTTTGAAAAAAACATTTTCCAACACTAATCGTGCAAATGCTTGGTTAAACAGTGCCGAGAGCGAAAAGATGAAATATTCAAGTCTCTAGTACGACATGAAAAGCAACTGGATTCTTAGGAAGATCACCATAATTTCAGTAAATATATATTAATATTTAATAGTAAGTTTTATATTTACTGATTCGATATGTGAAAGATATTTTCTTTTCGCATTGTTCGCAGCTTTCATAAATGCTCACATAGTTAAAATTTAGGATCGCTCTACCATGATCAGGGGAGGATTATAATGGCTGCCTAAGACCAAGGCCTGAGGACGAATGCTTTTAAGCAAATGAGTGGCCTCAGAAATGGCAACGAATGCAGGTTCTTCCACAAAAAAGTAGGAGTGTGAGCCACCCGACATCCAATTGTAAGGTTCTGCTGGGGGACAGCTACTACACAATGTGACACAATGGAGTGTGTAACTATCTCCACTGGGCCATTAGTAGAAAGTTGAATATCGAATGCAGCAGCTAGTCCTGGGAACATGTTTACCAGAAAGAACAGTTGGAAATAAGTCATGCACCATCCACTATGACTACGCGATTCCTACAGCTACGTATCTTGAAATAGAGTATAAAACTTACTTTGCAATCTAGTTGTTTTTCCCACACATAACTAAAAGCTCGTTTGTTTAAATCTGGCTCGGCTGGAGGTAGCAAGGGTCCGAATTTTAGCCGCGTAGATGTAGTTTCCATGCTTCCGTTCAATCTTGAAAGACACAGGATACCCCTTAGGGGCAATAGCGCGTGTAATTGTGAGGCAAAGGTTGCGCAATCACTAACCACACCTCTTCTGAATCGGCACTATCTGAGTCCAGTGGCAAGGAGAAGACCAGAACGACTGGAAACAATGCCGAGATAAGCGGAGAGCACATACAGCACCTAAAAGTCCCAAACGGTCACCCATTTAGTACTGAATAGGTTCAACGTTGCTTAATTTCGGTGATCCAGCGGAAACCGGTGTGTCAACGTGATTATGCCGTATACATGTGAATTGTGTATTTTAATTCAAACTCAAATAAGATACTGTTGGATATCGTTCGGAGTGCTATGACTTCCCTGTCGATACTGTAGTACGCGTGTACATAATTACTTCAGGTAAACCTGATATGTAACGTTGTTGCGTTACATATCAGGTTTATTTACCTCATTTAATAAGTTAATAATGTTTTATGAGTCAGAGAAAAGTGTGCAAGTGCCTGTTCGAGATTAACTTAACAATGAGTTATCGAAACAATCGGGAAAGTAACACATTTATAAAGAAATCAAAAGAAGAACGCAAACAATTAAAAAAAAAAAAAATTGATACTCTGTGTTCAGTTGTCATGGAGTTGAGATCAAATGTTTCTGACAAGAAGGATTCAATTCAAAAGTCAGAAACATTTACATTTTGAGCGAATGGAAATAACCCATACACCATCCACTATGCCTATGCAATCTCTTAAGCCATGTACCCAGAAAACAGAGCTATTAAACCTGAAATAGGGATATGAGACAAGATGGAGAACGAAGCAACCTTAATAGAAATAAGTGTCCCCAATGACACTGGGTTAAACAGAGTTGAGAGGGTAATGATAATGAAATACGGAGGTCTTATGTATGACTGAAAAGAAATTGGAATCTTAGGAAGATATCTATCATTCCAATAATTATAGGAGCAACCAGACTCATGAAAAAGAATTTCAAAAACTATCTGGAAAATATACTCGATGAAGCAAGGGCAAGAGAGATTCAAACGATTGCACTTAATGTAACGATTAGAATCGTAAAAAAGATCCTTCGGTTGGAATATATGAAATAGCGAGTGAGTCGCTGGCATCCGGTAGGATGTCCCATCCCCAAGTAAAACAAAAGGAACGTGTTATAGTTAGGATGTACACAAGCATCTTTCTAAAAGTCTGTGTCCATCATTCTGCCAACGTTTTCATTGGTTTTTTCTCAAGTTGCAATAATGATTTTTATGCATTATCGATAAAAAGTTTTGTCTTTTCATAAGTCTGTCAAGTTTGTCACCTTCCTCTTTCTATTTTCTTCTTCTTCTTTTCTTTCTCTTTTCTTTTCCTTTTCTGTATATTCTTTCTTTCCTATCCTTCTCTTCTTCCTTTTTCTTTCGGTTCTTTTATCTTTGGTTTCATCTTTCTTTTCTTTGTTTTTTCTTTCATTCTTTTCTTTTCTTTTTTCCTTCTTTCTTGCTTATCTTTCTCCTCTCACCTTTCCTCCCCCTCTATTTGCTTCTCTTCTTTTCCTCTCCCCTCCTTCTCTTTTTCCTCTTTAGTTATGTCTCTTCTCTTCTCTTCCCTCTTTCGTCTCCTTTTCCTTTCCTCTTCCCTCCCCTGTCCTTTGCGCATTTCTCTTTAATAGTGGGCGGGAAATTCATAAAACGAACGAAAATAGATCACTAAGTGGAGATCCCTCTTATTCAACGTCACTGCGGACGGAGTTCATCTTCAACTGTTTTTTTTTTGGGGGGGGGTCGCCAATTAAGCAAAAAATTATTTATTTTGGTTTTTGACCTCTTTGCGCTCAAAAATAAAAACAAAACATGTAATAATAGTATTTACCCGTGCGAGCCATAAAGAAAAATAATTAATTAAGTAACCCCTGAAAAAAAGTAAATAGTAGCGAGAACTCATGCGAACGAAAAAAAAAGCGATGCAGTAGACAGGCCTGAACGTGTTACGCTAAGAGGAAAAGGAGTGCAAAAACAGTAAATGCTTTAGTCGACTGGCTAAAGTGAACTTACGACGTTACGACCGGCGAAATGATGCCTTTAAAGATTTGTCGTTGTAATCATTAAAAGGGACTCGTTCGGTCGACACCAGTAACTCTTTTAATGTAAACAGAAGTTTATCTACTGTAAAATTAAACGAATATTTTATTATTATTGTTCAATGTTTTTAAATTTAAATTACAAAATAAAAAATAATTAATCCTTGTAAAACTTCATCCAACATTATTTGTTTTCGAGAACAATATCTACTGTAAACTAACATTTTATTTTTTAATTAACAAATGTGTTTAATTTTGAATTATAAAATAAAACACATAGCCGGGTTAAAGGCTTTCAAATCACACAAAATCTAGGTCTTGATTAGTAATCGCGTAATCGTTTTTTTTTTTAATTTTTTATTAGCGTATAAAGAAAGAATTTTAGTCATTTGTCCTTTAAAAGGAAAAAGAAATCAAATGTTTTAGACAATTTAAAGGCTGCCAAATCACACAAAAGCCGGGTAACGACTTTAATAATCGCGTAATCAGTTGTTTTAAATTTTATACTCAGTGTACGAAGAGAGAATGTTAGTCAATCGTAATTTTAAAAAAAAACAGGAAAGCTTTTTCAAGCTTTTAGATAAGGAAGAAGAAATAATGACTATCAGCATGTGATGATGTGTCGGAAAACAGTATGTATGGTGTATATAAACCCACAGAAAATGTAGCACGTTAGCGTAGCTGTATAATAAAAGTTAACATGTATGGCATATTTAATGTAAAAATGTAAGCCGTCTTGGCTTATGGACATGTTTGGATGTGTAGAGGCATTTTATTTAAAACGAGTGATTTTTGTATAGAAGATAGACATGTTTGTAAATCTCTGGAGTATTGGTTTTTGTAGAAGGATTTAGATTCTGGGAATAAACGAATAGTCAGTTATTAGCCAATGAAATTTGGTCGAATGTGAGAAGATATATGAGCCAGATAATAATGGTCCAACCTCATATTGGACACAAATGCAGAATACCTCCCGGTGTTGAATGGGAGCGGTAGGAGTACTTTTTATTTAGAGGGGAAAATACCAACTACTTCCACTATGGATGTCTGTGACTGTGATGATGTTGCCCCCAGGATGTAATGTACGATTTTAATATACTGAATAAATGTATGTTCAAAAGTTATATAATATAATTGCTAATTGTTTAGACATAATAAATTTATGTGTGGCATCTGTTGGAGCTAACTTAGGGCACTTTGATCCACAGGGGAATTTCTGCAATAAAATCAGTATATATGGAGATTACGCGTTGCTTGTCATTAAGTACTTTTTGATTAACACCGGAGTTTCGGTGAATTTACACCTAGGAAACTACAACGATCTAATCTCTCTCTCTCTCTCTCTCTCTCTCTTTCTCTCTCTCTCTCTGTATATATATATATATGTGTGTATGTGTGTGTGTATGTGTGTGTGTTTTATATACATTTTCACTCCGTTTCTTTCCATCTGTCTCTTTGTTTTTATGTCTCTCTTTAGTCTCTCTCTCTCTCTCTCTTTGTCTCTATACCTCTTACTCGCATGCGCTTTTTCTGTGTGTGTGTTTCTTTCTTTTATTTATCCTTACATTGAGTCTCGCACTCCCTCCCCAGAGCATTCCCCCTACGCCCCGTCTTTTGCATAGTTATCTCCCCACCTAACCACACACTCATTCATCTTCCTTGTTTTGTCTTAGCGTTTTCATTAAGTCATTTCTCAACAGAGATTAGTTTTCTTGCCCCCCTCTTTAACTCTCCGGTGAATTATTAATCAAAACTCGCCTTTCCCCTCTCGCCAACGTGGTTTACCCAGCATAAAGAATGAATGCGAGACGATACAACCGCAACCTTGGCACAGCCCATGCATCCGATTCAGGCAACCGAGTCGGATGTGTGAACTGATTGCAGACTTCACATGCGTTGCAGACTGGATTCTTCCTTCGCACATATATCATGATTTTTTTGGTTTTGTTTGTGGTTTTGTTTTTGTTTTTTTTAGATAACAATCTTCTACTCTCTCCTGGCTCTTGTGCGCTACCATTGCACGACCCCAGGAGAATTAATCTTTTGTGGTCGGTGGCGCCAAAAACTTTCTTTCAAACGAGAGAAGAAAAATAAACGAATGTTGCTGGCTTGCTGCATTTACTTCCACGCAAGATGTCGTCGTTACCAGAAGGCTCACCATCTCCAGAGGGATGTGAGATTATTGGATTTAGAGAGGATCTAAAACAAAGACGGTGCGAAGGGATATGATATACTGACATACTATAAAATTCTCTCATTTTTTAAATTAAAAGTAACGATACTCCTTATCATCTCACAATTTTTTTCACTCAAATAAGGTAATTTTGTTTTAATTTTTGTATGTTATTTTAAATGGTATATATATATATATATATATATATATATATATATATATATATAAGAAATTATTAAAGAGTATAAAAAGATATTTTACATTAATTTATTGTTCGACGGAACACTAAAAAATGGTACATTGAAATTTCCTTAAGCCATGGAGTTTCAAAGGAATGCGATCTTCTCATCAGAGGAAAGCTATTAGCGAATGACTATTACAGTGAAGCTATGGATGTGCTGATACTGGCATTAATTTAAACAGCATTACTTTATAGTCATCCACATACAGTACTATTTCGCTGTTTTATATCACATCAGTGTGGCTAGACAAGCAACTACCTTAAGCCAGGATCGAAACCTGATTGCCCAAACGACAGTCGGAGCTTCAACCTGTTGTGCTATACGGCTGCTGCTATGCGAGCAGTGAATTAACGGTGTTTTGACGTTGGATATATATATATATATATATATATATATATATAGTTTTTATAACTTCATTTCTGCTTTTATTGACTCATATATATATATATATATATATATATATATATATATATATATATATTGTGTATATTTAGGCAGCATATTCTCCTTTAAGCATATATTGTTAAACAGCACAGCATTTTCTTGTTTGACAATTTTCCGTTTTATTTTTTCCAGTTTTCGAATAATCCTTCTTGTGTTATATGTAAAATAATGTAAAAGTGTTCCGTAGTCTGCGAGCGCTTTCGGCGTTTCCGCCATCGTCAGGCTGGTTATATAAAAAGTCGTTTTAAAATTACGTCGAATGATAAGGTCGTGTTTTAAAATTACATCGTACTATAAGATCGTTTTTGTCTTATGTGGGCTATTTATATACAAATTATTGGACAGTTTTTTTTTGTTGTTTTTTTATATAAATGGCAAGAAATGTTAATCATATACTTACTTGTTAGAGAAAATTATTTTTTTATAAAATGATTCAACTTTTTGTAATACACAGAAAGTTGCTGTCTTCCAAATCAGTTTGTCATGAATTAACTCCCCTTAATATTTCACAAAACACACTAGATTAACTACAAACACTACATAAGATTTCCAGCACTCTCTAAATATGCCTTAATGTAAACACAGATTCCATGAACAAAGCTTCTGTTCCGCTGGTCTGCTTCTCAGTTGAATACAATATGGCAGCTTTCAAATCCAATGTAAACAAATTCTTATTGAGGCGTCCCCATAAATAATCAAATTCTATCCAATTTACACTATTAAGGATTATTACACTACCGTCGTACATTAACCCTTATCCTCGAGGGGGCTTCGGTCATTAGTAAGTGCTGATTTCCAAGTTAAAAAAGCAAATTATATATAGTTTAAAAGATAGAGATTTAACATGGGATGCAACATGAGAAAAAAGGATTCGCTCTCGAATATCAGCACAATTTGGTGTGTCGTAGTAAAAGTTGAATTTGTTTTATAAAAACAAAACTATTAAATGAGTTTACGTGAATTTTGGTGAACTGTATTTGTTTTCCATGACAAGTAAGTACATTATAAAGGTGTTTTGCTATTTTCTGTCTAGCAGGTATATTCTTTCATATAAAACGCTAGAGAAGTAGCACAACTTCTTCAAAAAAAATAGTGAGCATGCGTGGTTCCCCGTGAGTGCACAGTGAACGAGGCATAAAAAAATGATGAAGTGCTGTTACTTTTTTACTCATATCATGCTTAATGTTTGTGCAAATTTTTTTTAAATTCCAAGGCGTAGTTATTGAGAAAATGTGAACAGACGAACAGACGAACGGACAAGGGTGAATTTACAGGTCGGCCTTCCTTTTATCGGAGTACCAACAAACACGCAAATTTACATATGTAAAAGCCTAAAACCTGTGGCCTTTTAAGGATGAATGCGGGGGGGGGGCATTTGCAGAACTTAGTCATTTGTTATGCCTTGTTCACTGTGCATGCTTCCCTTTATTTTTGAGGGTTTTTTTTAAACCTTGTCGGTACTTATGCAGTAAACGATCTGTTTTCTGTGGTATGCTCCCAGCTTATGTAAAACACGGAAATATGCCGAACGCTTATCAAATTTCAACATGCTAGAAAAAAAAACATCATTATAGAAAACAATTATCGTAGAGGAATTTCAACAAAGAAAAATAGAAATAAAATAATAAAAACAATCAACCTACGGTAAGTTTCAGAAATAAATATTTATTTTTTATAAAATAATGAGTAGCAACAAATGAAATATTTTTGTTTATTTTGGGGGTATTTTTTGTTCGATAAAAATTTTATTGTGTTAAGGAGGATTTTCAGGGGAGGGGCGCAAATTTTTTTATGACAAAACGTTTAAGGATTTTTTGTCTACTCTGTTCTTTTTTTTCTGTTAAGGTTAAGGGGTAGGTTACTTTTCCCATTTTTTCTTGTTTTTTTTGGGGGGGAGGTATATTTTTCACGAGAAATTTTACGGTTTAAAGGAAGACTTTTTCTGGAGGGTAGTGAAAAAAATTTTCCTATTGCAAATTCTTTTTTATTTTTTTGTCTAGTCCTTTTTTGTGATAAGTTAGGAGATAAGCTATTCTTTTCTTTTCTTTTTCTTTTTGAAGAATTTCGATTTACTGCTGGGGATTCCTTAATAAATTGCAAATATCTTGTAGCAAATTATTCCAATTGGCCACAATGTGTTCCGAATCAACGACACATTTGCTGTATATTTATATGTTCTTTTTCGCTAAAAATGTTGTTTTAAGGAGGGCTTTTTGGAGGGTAGAAAAAATGATGACAAAATGTTTTAGATTTTTTTGTCTACTACGTATTTTTCTGTTAAGGTTCTGAGGTACGATATTTCTTTTTTTTTTTTTTTTTTTTCAAAACTTCCGATTACTTGTTTGGGACTCCTAAGGAAGTTGCAAATATCATGTACGAAATTATTTTAATTTGTCACAGTGAGTTCCGAACCGACAACACACTGTATATTTCGAGCAGTTGCAATGTCGTGAAACTATATGCATTTCAGATTTACTTCCATTGCTTATAAAAAAAAAAAAAATTTCGGTGAGTCTAGCATAATCTTCAAACCTGCTAAATTCTTTGTGATGGTTTTATTAAAATTATTCATTTTAATGCTTTGAATTATTTCACGATAAAATCTAATAATTTCTTACAATTTGTAAACTGCATTCTTCTGCCTCGGCTGAGCGCTTCGCCATATTCTGGCGACTTATGTAAACTACCGGAATATGCTGATGCAATATCGACAGAAAAACGTGGTGTTCTTTGCATAAGAACCATTTCTTTCTCCAAGACAATCGATTCAGGAGCCTAACTAGTTTATTTTTTTAGTTGCATTGCATTAACGCAACAAGGCATCCTATAGCAGTTATCCAAATGCATTTCGTCACTGCCATCGGTACAAGTACAATATTTTTATAAGCTCAACTGAGAATAGAAGCATTAAATGTACGGTAATGTCTTGACCATGGCGATAATCAGAGAAAGCGCGGTAGTTGTTTGGCGAGCTAATAACAGTGCACCCATCGTCGAAATGTTCGCAGCTGCTTATTGACGTAAGTGGACGTTGTCCATGGATATCAATTACTCCTTCTGTCTTCGTCTCTATCTTTCTTTCCTTCTCTTTCTCTCTATCCACAATACTTGTGCAGTCATCGGAGAGAACGGGCACATAATTAATGGAAAATATTTTTCGCAAGACACTATTATATACCTATCTACTATTATATAAAGAAAACTTTGTCTCTGTGTGTCTGTAAGAGAGAGAGAGAGAGAGAGAGAGAGAGGGGGTCCCTACCGACTTCTTAATGGCTGGGCCGATTTTTTTTTTTTTTTTAATTTCATACAAATGTACTTCATATGCCTGGATATGTTCTTAGATAGATTTTGTATCAAAATATCTTCGACAAGTATCGATAATCGATAATTAAAATAATCTAATGGAAGCAGAAACCGGTGATTTTGCTCAAAGGTAACACCTTATACAGGCTAAAATTACAAGTGAATCTGAGAAGTTTTATTCCCGCAAAGCAGAAAATCCTGGCATATAAATTCAACAGTAGTTTCTTTGATATGACAGGGGCGCACTCGAAATAAATGTTTCTGTTTAAAGCACAAGTTAACCATGATACTTGACTTTTTTTCATTTCAAACTTAAATTCCAGCCATTATCAGTGCACAAGTAGAAAGGCCGGACATATTACATCAACAGTATTATATAACAGGGGCTCGTTCTAAATAAATTTTTCTGTTAAAAGTATAATCGAATCATGATACTTGATTTTGTTCATTTTAAACTTTAATTCAAGCCATTATAAAAAATAATTTTATAAAATCAACAGTAGGTTCTCTACAGTGTAATGTAAAATTTAAGGTATTGTGAACTTAGTCACCGCGGGAAGGCATGTGAAGCTTTGTCCCGGCGCACCGCGACGGGTCTCCAGGAGCAGACAATCAATCAATTTGATTGAGAAAATGAGCGATTTTACCGATTTGGATGACAATAGTAAGAGGGGAGCTTGGAACATTCGTTAATTATCATTTAATCCCAGGAAACGCCGGGTCTCCCTGCTAGTCTCGGAAGTACAATTGACTTACAGGTTGGGAGATAATGTATTTGTATGCAAGAAATGTAAGAGAATGGAAAGAGATGGGAACTCGGATGCGTAGAAAGTATATGAAATGGCAAAGCTATTGAGGTTGTTTCAAAACTTGGAGCTATTGACATTGCAAGAGTTAAGAGTGGAGTTCAAAACATTTCTGCCATTACTAAATAGCATAGCGTTACCACTGTTCACCAAACGAAGAATCTATCAGGCACGTCACTCTATCTGATGATTAGGGCTATGACAACAGCATATTATTTTTCATTGTTTTGACTCTCGCGTGTGCATCCGTTGATATCTTATATGTTTTTTATATAGAGTGATGTAGCTCACTGTTTATTGGCTGTGTCTAACCGTGTCGGATATATACTCGAGAGTAAAAACAATGAAAAGAATATACTGTTGTCATAGCTTTGGTTTAAATTCCATTAAAATTGGATAATTATCTAATTTTTATTTTTAAATGTACCATAAAATATATGTGTGTGCGCGTGTGTTTATTTATTAATTATTAAATTATTAATTAATACGTGCATAAACGTAAGTCATCTAATAACATGTATGTTTCAGAGTTTACTCATCAGCAGCAGCATAGCTAGACTTTTATTGACAAAGATCGAATTAAGTCTAGCTATACTGATGAGGAGTAAACATTGAAACATGCATGTATATAGATGACTTACGTTTATGCACGTAATAATTAATAATTTTATAATTAATAAATAATATTTTAAGAAAATAAAAAAAGTAAATGCGTCCTAAAAATGTGGGCGAAGAAAAATGTAAACAAAGGGGAAATAACTCCTTTCTTATAATAAAAAACGTTCAGGAAGCGGAAAAAAGAAAGCAATTAATCGCTGATAAAAAAAATTGAACAATCTTTGATTTAAAAATTCAGATTTTTTTTTCGATGAAAATTCAACATACAACACCTTGTGTGTTTTTTTTTTGTTTTTTGCTTTTTGTTTTTTGTTTTTTTTTTCTGAATTATTTTTAATATAAATTATAAAAAAAACAGATGTCAATTCACTTGAAGATTTTTTTAATTAAAAAAAACTATAATAAAAAAAAAACTATAATAAAAAAAACTTACAGTCTCCTCTCAACACGACCTTTTTTTAATCATAAAAACAAAATAACCAATTTGAAACCGTAAACAGACAACCATTATTTGTTGTTAATTTTTGGAGAGGAAATAGTTTTAATGTCTTTTAACTGATAAAAACGAGTATAAAGGGAGGTAATTCGTTTTTCATTAATTAATGTTAGCGATGGACAAATATATTTATATTTAGATAATCAATATATGCAAAACAACAAATACGTCAGGATTGGAGCAGGCATCGGTCGAAACGTTGTATAAATGTGAACGTTCGTGAAAATAACAGACTGAAGAGAAATACTATGAATAATAACATTAATTATACAATGCAGTATAATGCAATGCAATGCAATACAATGCAATGCTAAATACGGTGAGAAATAACACAAGTCTATACACCCGAAATTACAGTCACTCAATACACACTATCTCTAAATTTGTAGTCAAAGCGGAGCGGATGATTCCTCCAATGTTTGCCTACTCTGGCTTTGTAGATATTGAGTGACTGTGCAGATATCACTGCTTCCAGCAGATGGTTCCCCATGTTCAACACACGTTGGAGAAGTGCTCTCGAACAGGCAAGCTGCCTCCTTTCCGATGTCGCTCTTTACCCAATCATGAGGAATGCTCACGGGTCCTAAAATCTTGTTTCAAAGGAAGCATGTTGAGACGTTTCATGTTGTATCCCCCATGCAGATATTTGAAGACTTGGATAACATCCTATTATTTCTCGGAACACCAGTTGAAAGACCTAGTGTCTTCAGTTGTTCCTCGTAGGATACATCATGCAGATATGAGACCAATTTAGTAGACGCCTTTGCACCGTTTCTATGGTTATTTGTGTCTCTTTTTTAGTGTTCATCTCTATTATCAATCGCGGCTTTTCCCTCAATTCCACGAGTCGTAAATCTCAACTCCTTAATCTTTATCAGTTTCTTTGTTTTGTTTTTTTCGTTTTTTTCGTTTTTCGTTTGGATTTTCAGCTGTGAACATACGGGTATATTTTCCCCAACTTTCAACATATTTCTTGCCCTGTTGTATTTTTAGTTTATTCTATGCGATTTAAACGCAATTCATCGTTTCAACATAAATCACAAGAGCATCTTTGATAATTGGGTAGCGATAGTGAGAGAGAGAGAGAGAGAAAGAGAGAGTGAGAGAGAGAGAGCAATAGTGAGAGAGAGAGAGAGAAAGAGAGAAAGGGAGAGAGCAAGAGAGATAAAGGGAGACAGAAAAGGCGAAAGGCAGAGAAAGGATAAACCAGGGAAAGAAATAATGAGAGATGGAAACAGAGATACGGAGAATAAGAAAAACAGAGAGAAAGAAAGCGACGGAGAAACAATGAGAGAAATGAAACAGAGAGACAGAGAGAGACAGAAAGAAAGAAAGAAAGAAAAAGAAAAAAGATATACTAGGTGGAACGATAAAAATGTCGCTCTAGAAAAACAACACTACAGCTTTATTTTAACTTCTATTGAAAAAAATCAATTCAGCTAACTTGAGCATGAAGTAGAGCTGACATCTATTCAATTGAACTGCCTTCAGCCTCAATCGCCACCTCGATACGGGTCCGGAACTGGGAGCATGCCTTTTCCGTAAGCGCCGGTGAGAACTCAGCGAATACTCGGATAGTATTTGGCAAATACTCAGCGGATGGCGTCGATCAGGCTTAGCTTAGTGTTGTGGGAGGTCATGTTGGTGGTGTTCTCGACGCATGACCAAACGGATTAGTCCGGGTCGAGGGAGGTGAGACGGGGTAGTGAGAGAAGGGTTCAAAGTCGTAGCACTCCTTCTGAATCCAAGCCTGGGACTCTTTGGGCTTGTGGACTGGCGCCAGGTCTTGTTGCCACACTTAGAGTCTGCCTGCGGCCACGTGATTGTACCAAGGAATAACCACAGTCACCTTTATGTGAAACTACACCAAAGACCATAACCGTGGCTGGAAACATCGTCGAGCTGTGCAGTCAAGCGTTTAACCAGTTGAATTTGCATTTTGAGGGTGCTGGCAATGGTCCTGATGTCATAACTTGGATCAGTAAAGCGCATGGGTTCTACATCGGCGCAGCGCAGCTCCAATCTCGCTCGTTGAACATTGTGTCACTTGCAGACATGATAGGAGGCTCCTATCGATCTTGGGATTACTACACAACTCGCCAACGAGTAGCTGGTCTGAAACAAAAAGAGAACACCGGTTTCATCAAACCGCGACAATTTTATCGTTCCACACTTTAGAAAGAAAGAAAGGGGAAAGGAGAGAGATAAATAGAAAAAGAAGGTACAGAGAGAAGAAGAGAAAGAAAAATGGGAGATATGTAAAGAGAGGTAGAGAAATCGAGAGAGAGAGAAAGAGAGACTAAAAGAGAGTAAGTGAGATAGAGAAAGGGAGAGAGAGAAAGCGACCGATATATATATATATATATATATATATATATATATATATATATATAGAGAGAGAGAGAGAGAGAGAGAGAGATAGCGAGAGAGAGAGAAAGCGAGAGAGCGATCAAGAAAAATCCATTTCTCAGGTTCAAGAATTTATTTTTAACTTTATTTTTATTTATTTATTATTTTGGTAAATTTATGAGAGGAAAATCATTTATTTTTCATAATATAAACTCGTATTATTCCCTTTCTCTGCGATGTGTTCTCAATTTATTTTTCAATTCATCATTGGATATTGATGCCTCGCGTTCCTTCCATTCAGTAGAAGTCAATTCATTTACTTACATCAATTTTTGAACACATAACTATCAGTCTCTCCATAAAAAAACGATTCTCCCTTGTGTGCTTAAATGTCTACTAGTTGTGTTTTTTTTTCTTTTTTTAATATATTTGTATATCTGCATATTTTTTATTTAAGTTGGTCAGTTCGTGACTTTAGTTTTTAGATTATTACCATTAATCAACATATTTGCCAGCATCTGACAGGAAGTTTGTTGTTGTTGTTGTTGTTGTTGTTTGTTTGTTTGTTTTTTCCTGTTTTTTGGGTTTTTTTTTTAAAGAACCTTTTGCGACGAAAATAATCCTAATGTAAAAATGAAAATTTGACGAGATTTCTCGGATGAGTTGGTGTCATTTACATTAATCAACCGATCTGCCAATAGCCGTCTGCCCTTTAATCCGCACGGGGGGGGGACTTCATTTGAAAACTAGCAAGGGTATACAATGTCGCCTGTGTATCATATGAAATATGCCGGAAGAGATTAGGAAGGGTGTCACACGCTTTCCTTCAGGAATTAACAAATTCAAAATGATTCTATACTAAGTGTTTTGATTTATTTCGGACAATCGTTCTCATCTTGAATGTTATCTGCACAACGTTTCGGTCGATGCAACCTTCGACCTCCGTCAGGTTTTAAAAGTGCCACCTTTTGGGGAGGAAAATAACCGTTAATTACAAATTTACATTAACCATGCTAAAGTACAACAAGAAAAATATTGTTTGAAATTAATCAGGTATATGAGCTTTATTATCGATTTACGACTAATCACACACATTAACATTCCAGTTAAGCTTTAAGGGCAAGAACACAACTTCATCACATATTTAAAGTTCCGTTTTTATCACACTTTTAGAAAATACTTTTCTTATTCACCTCTTTTCTCTTATTAGAAACTAGTCTACGTGCGCGGTGTTGCCCGAATATTTCAAGGTGTGTTGAGCAAAAAAAAAAAAAGTGGTAGTAGGCAGGCAGTCTCGAACACGTCAGGTAAAGACGAAAAGAAAGTGAAAGAAACCCTGACGTCTTACCATTACTCCATGATGCGACCGAAAGTTCGGAACATTAAAATTAGGCAAAGTCAATCCAATCGATACTATGACTTGCAAAAATGGCGACGCAAAAAGTCGACCCCTCCTTGTAGAAAACTTTTCAGTTGAGGGTGAAGGAATTAATACTTTTAGCCAATTTTTCGATATTTGTCGTTCGAGCTGCCCAGCTTCAAGATGATGCCGACGTCGTGAAAATTCGTGGCCTCTGTGAAAAGTTTTAGGCAGACACACATGCCTACATATATACATTTAAAGAGACAGGTGAGATTTATGTTATCTCATAGGGGATAATCCCAAATAGTCACTCAAATTTTTTAAAGTTGTCCCTTCCTTACCATGTATGTTCTTTCTTCTCACATACTAGCATGGGTGCCCGGCGTATTTTTTTTTTTAACTTTGACCCCTATTATGACACCTTAACATTTATTTTTTTCGGTTCAAATCAAGTTATTAAGTTAGGAACCCACATCTAAAATTTCAAATGTTTTCACCCCAAATTGGAAGAGGAGTTTGATAGAGTTCTCAAATGTCCAATCGTTGAACTTTGACCCCTTAACAGAAAAATTTCTGGCCGAAAATGGATTAGAAAGATTTTCCCAATCAATGTATATCAAATTTCGAGTTTGTATACTTAAAATTTACAGATTTATTGCTTAGGGAAATGTACGCAGACACACAGACATACACACAGACAGGCACACAGACACGTTCACTTTTATAGATATATAGATAGATAGATAGATAAACAACTTCGATTTCTCCTTCCCTTTCGTTTCCCTTTTTTCTTGCTTTCTTTTCTTTCTTTTTTTTTTACCTTTTCCATTTTTTTATCTCCTATCAATCACGAATCAAAAAATAAAAAAAACACATTAATTTTCTTTATAATTCATGTAAACTTAGTTCCAACCAAATCCAAAAAATTCGTAACCTCTTTTATTCCTGCCAAAAGGTGACACGTTTAAAACCCGTCGAACGTCGAAGGTTGCATCGGCCGAAACGTTGTGCAGATAGCACTCAAGATGATAACGATTGCTCGATAAATCTAAATAATCCAAACACTCGTGATAGTAACATTTTGAATTTGTTAATTTCTGAAGGAATGTGTGTCGCACGCATCCTCATCTCTTGCGACATATTTCATATGATGCACGAGCGACATTGTATACCCTTACTAGTTTTCAAATGAAGTTCCCTCGTGCGGATAAAAGGGCAGACGATTAATCTAAATAATACAGAAATGCAAGATAAATTATTGGAAACTTAGTTTGTTTACTATTTTAAAAAACACACACACAATACTTAAGCGATGTACGAAGTTGCAAAGTTTCGAATTTATCGACTGACAGTCTTTGCGTAGTCTTTTGTCTGCTGCTTACATAATCTGCCGGAAGTTACCGACGCAAAATTATTGGGGATTGGATGATAAAGTAGACATATACCTTTAAAATGATGCACAGGTGATGTTCAACAAATGATCGATTTCTTAGCGTGAGAAAGTTTACTACAAAAAATATGAACGATTCTCATTCTTAAGAAATGTACGAAATCACAGTACACTATTTGGAATTTTATAACCCACTTCCACTCGTTTTGTCGATTTATGAATATAGTAATAGACTCAAAATCATCGCCCGGCGAAAAGAGCGACCCTTTCTTGAGGGGTTACGAAAGAGGGTTACGAATATTTTGGATCTAGTTGGAATTAAGTTTACATGAATTATCATCATCATCATCATTAACACACTTGAAGATACTAAGAATCATCATCAGCAGCAGTAAAGGGCATCATCATCATCATCATCATTATCATCATCATCGTCGTTGTCATCATCGTCATCACTGCCATTTTTATCCTCATAATCATCATTACCTGCAACAACATCATCGTCATCATTATTGTCGCCGTGATCATCGTAGCTATAGTCATCATTATCATTGTAATCATCATCATATTCAACTGCGTCATCATCATCAGACGCATCATTATTATCGTTACTATCATAATCATTATTATCATCGTCGTTATCATCATTGTCACCATAGTCATCATCATCATCATCATCATCATCATTCGGGGTTTGTTTAGCGATGTCAACTGAACAAAAGGCTGAATTTTATTTAGCTAAAAGAAAAGAAAAACTGTTCTTAATATTTCAGCTAAAATATTCTCCGTTGAAAGTTTTTTTTTTTTTTATAAACCAGAGTTCGGAAAGTCAATCGCACTTTTCCACTGAAGAGTCTGGCATTATCACAGCAAAATATCTTCAACATGTAGTAGTTAATTCTGGCAATTTAAGACACGTGGTGAAAATCAATTTCTCGCACTCTAATAGAGCTGATGCATGCAAGATAAGAAATTGAGTTTTTGATTACATTGTCAAGCTTAAAGCTTTTTCTATGATATTCAGCGTTTCCCTATTCACAATATACCAGCTAGTATGTAACAAGTAATCTACAGGCACGTGTTTCACTGTTCTACCGCTCGTCAGTGTATCTTGACTGTTCAAGAATTCGAACCTCAGACCATCTATACTGTGGTCGAGTGTTTTGGAACTTATATATATATATATATATATATATATATATATATATATATATTCATACACACACACACACACACACACACACACATATATATATATATATATATATATATATATATATATATATATATATATATATATATATATATGTTAGGAGAGTGCAGGGGCTTGGTGGCTACTTCATTGGGTCTGGAGGAACCCCAGAAGTCATTTGTCTTGGAGTTCGCCTTTCCATCAAGATGGAAATGGGCTTCATCTGAAGTCTAAAGGAGGTTAAGGGAACTTTGTGTCTCCTCGATCTTTTCGAGCATCTTGACTGCCATAGCCCTCCTCTGCTTTTTGTCTGAGGCTGTAAGGGTCTGCAGCGTCTGTATTCTGTACGAGTAAGCCGTGATATCGTTCACCAGCAC
The DNA here is from genome assembly GCF_053919585.1 of Euprymna scolopes. NCBI lineage: Eukaryota > Metazoa > Mollusca > Cephalopoda > Sepiida > Sepiolidae > Euprymna > Euprymna scolopes. The sequence goes on from NC_136493.1 coordinate 21,851,052, forward strand.
TCTCCTGCAAGTCTCACGGGACATACCAAGGGACTGACTTACGCACAGAGCGTTTCGGACTCTGCTGGAGAGACTCTCTCACTCTTTAGACCAGCTCGACTGTTCGCTTCTTGGCACGTCCCGAGTGGCTTGGACGGTTCTCTCTGCCAGCGTTGAGATTCTCCATGGTCCCATACTTCTCTAACTGGTCCACCCAGTTCTGAATTCTACTTTAGGATGGAACCTTTTTACATTCGAACTGACGCATGAAACTGTCCTGGGTTTTCTTAAACGAGCCTGTTTTGTAAAATTTAACACAGTGTATTCTTTGTCCCAGCTCCCACTGGGTTTTTGGTGTACTCACGGTCCTTGATTCTGCCTTGTCCTGTAAAATAAGGGCAATCGGTGAATAAATAATGGAGATGTCACATAAAGTGTACAGGTATATCTATAACTCGGAAATGTTTCTGTCGAACTCGGAAATTTGGACGGAATTTCGTATATATATATATGTATATATATATATATATATATATATATATGTATGTATGTATGTTTGTATGTATATATATATATATGTATGTATGTATGTATATATATATATATATATATATATATATATATATAAAGTTGAACGTCTGTGGGTGGGTGTGTCTGGTCACGAATAGGCTCCTATATGGTTGACTATTTTAAAAAACTGATTACATATAATGATAGATGTATCGAGTATCAGGAATGGGTATGTTTGGTCTGGCAGAACGGTGGTTCATAAACATTGTGGGGTCTGCGTTAGTGCCTGGCCCCCAAAGTATAGAAATAAAAAATGGAAAAAAAAACGTTTACAAGTGTTTTTGTATATAGATGTACATAAGAATACTTTCATAAGTATGTTTCAACTTAAATAGGGATGGTATAATAAAATTGTGGGGTCTGCGTTCGCGCCTGTACTCCATGGAAATATGGCACAAATTTTAACAAAGACTTTTCATATCTATTTGCGTAAGTATACCTTGATAATTATGTTTCAGTGTGAAGAAATATGGTATAATAAAATTATTTACTTTTCATAACCTATCATACTTTCATTAATCACAGTCCATATTATGTAGGCTGTTTTTGAACCCAGTCAACGGCGGGTACTTCTTCTGCTACTATATATATATATATATATATATATATATATATATATATATATATATATATGTATATATATATATATATATATACAGTGCAGTAAGTATCCAATACAAAGCAAAATTTTGATACAAAGCGAAAAGTTGATTTTTATTACACGAAAATAATAACAATAAGAAAATAATATTTAATGTATTTTTGTATGGATTTGATACGACATTTGTATTTATCATAAAAAAATACATTATGATAGCACTTTGCTATTGTTTTTATTTTTTTGTAATAAAAATACATCAACTTTTTGCTTTGTATCGGATACTTATTGCATCCACTGTATGTAAAGGGATAAATATACTTTATATTGAAAGGAGGAAGAGTATTTAGTGAGGAGAGAAGGAGGGTGGAATTGTTCTACTTTGTCCCGTACTCCGTCTAGACGGGAGTTCAGAGATATACAATCCCATTTATCGGCTAGTCACATGTTGCCTTAATATTTACACCCTAAACCGTATTATTTGAACTGATTCTTCAAAATTCAAAACATTATTTCTCCTACATATTTTCTTTCTTTCCTAATCGATACTAGGAAACGGTGGCTGAGAGTTAATCACATGAGAGCAAAGAGTATTGGAAGTATTTTTTCAACGAGTAGTGACAACAAAGAGTAATTTCATTGTTGTTAAATTTCACACAAATATACTTTATTTATCTCGGAGTGTTTTCATATGCTTTTGTATCGGAATAGTTCCAATAATTATCGAAAATCGATAAACGAAAAGCTCTGATTAACAAAGGGATAATTCGATTTTAACCAAAGTTAACATCCTAATTGAATATGAGAAGTTTTATAATCGCACAAGCAGAAGGGCCCGACCAATAAAATCAACAGTAAATTCTTTGGTAATAAATGTCCGAAATAAATGTTTCTGTTTAGCGCACAACTGAACCATGATACTTGACTTTTGCATTTTTTTAATTTAATACAAGGCATTATATAAAAATATAAAACCAACAGTAGGTTATCTACATTGCAATGTAAACTACAACGTATTGTGGACTAAGTCACTGTTGGAAGTAATGTGAAGTTTCTTCCGGGTGCAACGTAGTGAGTCCCTGACTAGAGCAGCCAATCAATCGATTTGATTGAAAAATTGGCGATTTAGCCGATTTTGATGACAATAAAAATATTGGAACTGTCGAATATTCGTTAATTCTCATTCAATCCCGGAAAACATTGGGTTTCCATGCTACTAACCCATAGATGGTTGACATGCCATGATGGAAAGGCGTTTATAGACTCAAATCGTGACGGTTCCTGGTGTGGCGAATCATTAACAGACCATTGTTGTAAAGAAAGTTCTATATTGTGGACCCACCAAGAGAATAAGCACCTTTCACCGGTACAATATCAGCAAGAGCCCTAGGAATAGTCTAGGAGAACCATATCTCAAACAAGATCGTTCTTGATCAGGAAGACAATCCAAACATGTTCTTTCTGCTCATTCAACGACGCCACCAATGACCTGAACATTCTAAATGAAAGGATAATTAGAGGCTACCAAAGAATATTTTTATATTATATGCTTGCAATCAGCTCCTGAAAATATGTCCGATGCTAAAAAGATGTCTGTAAGTGAGACAAGAGGATAGGTGGCATCAAGTCAACCAGCTGCGAGTCCGTTACTGAAGACGCCAGCCACTAGCAGAGAGACCAGTAAAGACATCTTTCAAGAATAGTAAGGAGAGTAAAGATTAGCAGTGGAGGAACAGGAAAAAGCCAAGTACGTCCAAGAATGGAGTACTGCTGCCATATCTGTCCAGGAGCTGCTAAAAATAGCCTATCCTGCCTTGACAGAGTACAAAATAGACTTCGTGGCTTAGTAAGGGATGCCACTTTTCTCTTCTCTGCAGCCTCTCTCCCACAGAAGAGACGTTGCGAGCCTATCCTTGTTTTATCGTTATTCCCATGGCAGGTGCTCGTCTGAACTCCAATTTTTGGTTCCCCCTCGCCAATCTTTCACGAAAAACACCCGTCTAGCTGAATCCACTGTGAAAATTTTCCCCCACTCTTTATCTGTGCCTAAATCAAAACGTGGATTCCATGAACAAAGCTTCTTTCTTAGAACTGCACACCTGTGGAACTCTGTTCCGTCTGCCTGCTTCCCACCGGACTACAACTTGGATGTCTTCAAGTCCAACGTTAACAAATTTCTAATGAACCGCCCCCTTAAGTAAACACTTCATCAAATCTCCAGACTAGCGTAGTATACTTGCAATAACCCTTATCCCTGAGTGGCTTCCAGGCCTTGATAAGTGGTGACCACCGTGTAAAAAAAAAAAGGAAATATCACAGATGATAGGAGGTTATAGAGGAGTTTTTGAACGAAACACCATATACAGCTGTGGCAAAATCCAGGATCGGCTAGCATTTACAGCAGATGCCATTCGGCAATGGACTTTAGTTGCCGAACCCCATTGTCGCCTGATACAGACAGATGCTAAGAATACCCTGGTGGGGCCAATCTTTCATTCGTCCCTACACTAATCAGTTAAAACACAAATCTGTCGAAGTCGACCGAATTTTGTTTGCTTCTTGAACTCTGTGAATGCTGCTAAATATTCACCGATTCCATTGCGATTTATTGTATGCTAGAAAACATTGGTTTCTTCGTACTGCTGTTCTCATTTAGTAGCTAATTTGGTTTGTAAAAGTTACACTCTTCTAGAGATTGAAGGTTCAAACCTCAGAACGGTCGACACTCAAAATGCAATTGAAAATTACTTAGGGCTTCTTCCCGGTTATTGATGATGGAATAAGACTATGCTACCCCTGTAGAATTAAACAAGGATTCCATTTAGAATTCCGTGGAGATTCCTGGGTTCGGCAGAAAGATTCCTGAGTTCAACAATATACATCTGAAGAGTGTCGGAGGCTACATTGGCTTAAACATTGACGAATCACATTCACAATGAGAACAGTCACACGAATAATCCAAATTATCCATCCTCGTGTTATTTTTATTCATCTTGAGTGTGATTTTCACAACGTTTCGTTCAATATAACCTACGTCCTTCTTCAGGTGTATCTTATTGAACTCGGGAATGTTTCTGTCGAACTCGGGAATTGTAACGGAATTTCGAGCGGAACTATTTACTTACTCACGGAAATATTGTGCTCTCGTTCCCTCAGCCATGATTGGATAGAGGTCCTAAGTAATTCGCAGTTGTATTTTTCGGTCGCCCACACTGAGGATTGAACCTTCAACCTTCAGGAGAAACGTCTTATTAATCCTCATCTCAGAATTTCACAAACATGAAATGCACTTATTTAGAAATTTGAGTAATCGTGTTGGGAATGACTTTAGATTATCTCTGAGATGGAACTCCCTATTTTTAAAATTGCTAGGAGTCTGACGTTAACTCCTAGTTGCTATTATTTCAAATTTTCAGATTCTCAATGGTAGTACGTAAGAGTCAAATAGAATCAATCATGAACAGATTGTTTACAAAATGGCTACAAAACAGATTAATATACGAATCACGATAAGTTACACCTCGAGAACGTCGGAAGTTATATCGATCTAAAGGTTGTGAAAACAACACTCCAGAGGAGAATAGTAGTCAGAACTATTCAATACAAATACGCAATCCCCATCTAAAAATTCCTGAGCCGAAAGAAGCATTTTTATTTTAATGTTATTGTTGTTGATTTGACAAACTCCTAGCGAGCGGGTGGGGTGATATATTGCCAGTGTTAAAGATGCACAAATATCCTTAGAATTATGTAAGCAATTCTGCCGCAGCATTATCAATGCCTCCTTTGTGCTTTTCACTGTTAAGGCTCTCGGAAAGATTGTGTTTTTGTTGCAAGATTAAATGCGGAAATTTTATTCCTTTTCAAAAACAGAAACGGTTATGTGGCATCATAAAAAAAACGAAATGGGAAACGGTTTTATATGCAAATTGTTAGCAACTGACACAATTTATTGGTCCATTACGTACATTTACTCACATACAATTGGATTATTTGTTAAAGCTTCAGTAGTTTCGTTCCTGGTTGGACACCGGTTTGTTTTTATAGATCAATATTTCTATTGAACACGATTTGGTTTATTGATAGAACCACCACTAAAATCACCAATTCCGCAATCTAAGCATAATTACAAACTACTGAATTAGATTATATATATATATATATATATATATATATATCTATATAACTACTCCATTTACTCACATAAAATTAATATACGAAAGTATAGATGTATGCGTAAACTTTAAGTATTTACTTCAAAAGTGCTCAATAAGTAGGTAGAGCTAGTAAGTAATTTATAGAATATATATGGCGATTAAGGCTTATGCGCGAATTCTGTGGTTGTTTATTGTTTTTATATGGTCCTCTTCTGTTGAGGGTTTTAGTTAGCCAATCAGCTTTCTAGTATCCACCGCGCCTCTTCCTATCAGCCAATGGGCATGCATTTTATCGAACCAAGGATATGTTTTAAAACTAGTTTAGTAGTTTAAGGCAGACATTTCTTTTTTTATATATATATATATAAGCCTGACGAATCCTCGAGTGGATGAAACGCCGAATATTCAGTGTAGCTTAATCGCCATATATATTTCATAAATTACTATATATATATATATATATATATATATATATATATATAGATAGATAGATAGATAGATAGATAATGTATATATATATAATCGAATAATATATATATATATATATATATATATATATATATATATATATATATATATATATATATACAGTGATGATCATATTTATTGGCACGGTAAAATAAAAGTTAAATTTTGTCTAATAAATTCTAAAATAGGGATTAAATTAAAGAAAATAACAAAGTATATTATGTATTTTTAACTGGCCTTTCCGATGCAGCAATCGGATTTTAGAAAAAATAAATAACAAAGGAACAACAAACATAATTGCAAAAAACCCTTGTTCAAAATTATTGGCACGGCTTTGTTTTTCTTTTAGTATCAGTATAATATCAATCAATTTCCGGTTTACGTGCTTTCTGAACTTTTTTATAGCCATATTATGCTTGTTTAACGCTAATTCAGTGAATAATTTTTTTCAGATAATTTTTAGATAGCGATTTATTTAAACTATTATAAGTGACTAAATTATAATTTTCAATCGCCATGGTTAAAACTAAGGAACACAGCGAAGACGTCAGGAAGCTTGTTGTAGCATGCCATACCAATGGGGAGGGCTATGATAAGATTTCAAAGAAGCTAAACCTTCCCAAATCCACTGTTAGAGCCATAATAAACAAGTTCAAATCGCAAGGCCACGTTATGAGTTTAGAGGGTAGAGGGAGAAAAAGGATTCTTTCCCCAAGAGATGAACGGAAAATTGTTCGACAAGTAAAACAAAACCCAAGGATCTCTGTTGGGGAGATTGTTGATGAACAGAGCACCTCTGGAGTGAATGTATCTCGACATACAGTTGGTAGAGTTTTGAAGAGAGCTGGTTTAAAAGCATGCCGTCCGAGAAAGACTCCCTTATTGAAGCCTATGCACCTGAAAGCAAGGCTAGCCTTTGCAAAACGTCATATTGATAAAGATGTTGCATTCTGGAAACGTGTTCTATGGACTGACGAAACGAAAATAGAGTTATTTGGCCATAATAAAGTGTCTTATATTTACAGAAAATCTGGCGAAGCTTTCCTGCCTAAGAACACCATACCCACAGTGAAGCACGGTGGAGGCAGTTTGATGTTTTGGGGATCCTTTGCTGCCTCTGGACCAGGGCGACTTGTTAAGGTCACAGGTGGCATGAAAAAGGAAGATTATGTTAAAATATTGGATGAAAACCTGAAAGACTCTGCTAAAGAGCTCTCACTTGGTCGTCGTTGGTGGTTCATGCAAGATAATGACCCAAAGCATTCGGCTAAACTGACTAAGAAATGGCTTGAGGACAATCATATTAATGTTTTGGAGTGGCCATCACAAAGCCCAGACCTTAATCCAATTGAAAATTTATGGAGAACATTAAAATTGAGGGTAATGCAAAGGAAGCCTAAGAATCTTATTCAATTGGAGGATTATTGTCAGGAAGAGTGGGCTAAAATTACTACTGAAGAGTGCAACAACTTGGTTGTAAACTATGAAAAGCGACTGAGGAAGGTAATCAAGGCCAAAGGCTATACAATTGATTATTAAATAAATCGTGCCAATAATTTTGAACAAGGGTTTTTTGCAATTATGTTTGTTGTTCCTTTGTTATTTATTTTTTCTAAAATCCGATTGCTGCATCGGAAAGGCCAGTTAAAAATACATAATATACTTTGTTATTTTCTTTAATTTAATCCCTTTTTTAGAATTTATTAGACAAAATTTAACTTTTATTTTACCGTGCCAATAAATATGATCATCACTGTATATATATATATATCCTTCAGAATAAAAATATCCAACAATCAGAGTGTATGGAGACTATAATTATAAGATTTACAAAATATTACTGGCAGTAATATGCTATAAGTATTATCCCATCTAAATAAGAATTGCTCGATATACAAGATAAAGCAAATAAATAAAATTTTAGTGATTCAATGAATCTAAAAATTTACGACGTATTCTTTGTCTTACATAGAATAATAACAATCTTTGATATGAAATTCATACATTTCACGTCATATTTTTTTAAAATTCATTGAATCACTGAAATTTGATATATATATATATATATATATATATATATATATATATATTAGTGATGGGACGATTCCAATATTTTCCCGATTCCGATACAATTACTGAATCCGATGCTTTTATAAACCTTAAAATATTTAACTATGGAGCTGTTATATTTTTCCCGATTACGGTGAAAACACATGTTAAATGTGCAGATATTTTTCCTAAACGTAAAAAAATACACTTATGGAGGATGATCTATCGATTTTAGTTTTATTTACAGTTTAAAATCAAAAAAATAATTACTACGCTATTATTATTTCTACGCACGAATAAGTTTACTTTGAACAAAATCAAATTAAAAAGACAATTAAAAGAATCGTTTTAGCATCGGAAAATAGGGACACTTTTTTCCCGATTCTGATCCGATTTTTCCAATTCCCGATTTCGATTTAGATTCATATTGCTCATCCCAATACTATTCAATTATTTATACGAAAGTGCAATTTTACCTACATGCGAGTTGGGAATAATTTTCCCTTTGACCAATTCGGTACCCGCAAATAGGGAGCGGCATATATATTGTTTTTCGTTTTTTTTAATATAAGTATCCACTGACACGTGTTTCGTCGTCTACGACTCATCAGAGGGGATGAATATATATATATATATATATATATATATATATATATATATATATATATATACGTTGTTTTGGTCAAATATTTTTTCAATTATATTTCACTCTTTGTGTATACCAATCTATTTTGTTTAGAATCTCAATGTGTGTTTAAGATAACAGAGTATACATAAAAGAATAACAGATCCAAATATTTATTTTTAATGCAAAAAAAGAAGCTCCTCCAGATTGTTAAAGTTTCTATCTATATAAAAGTCAAGTACGTCCAAGGATGGAGTACTGCTGCCACATATGAGCAGGAGCTGCAAAAACAGCCTATCCTGCCTTGACAGAGTACAAAATAGGCTTCTCCCCCAGCAGAGAAGTTGCGAGCCTGTCTTTGTTTTATCGTTACTTTCATGGCAAGTACTCGTCTGAGCTCCAATCTCTGGTCCCCCTCACCAATCTTTCACGATAAACACGCGTCTAGTTGAAACCACTGTCACAAAATTTCCACACTCTTTAGCTGTGCCAAAACCAAAAAGTGGATTCCATGAACAAAGCTTATTTCTTAGAAGTGCACACCTGACTACAACCTGGATGTCTTCAAGTCCAACATAAACAAATTCCTAATGAACCGCTCCCTTTATCTAATCTCCAATACTAACGATTACTACGATACTATCCCATTGATTACTGTACACGCAATAACCCTTATCCCTGAGTGGCTTCCGGGCCTTGATGGGTGACTATTTTGTAAAAAAAATATCATTACATTTTTTACAGATCATTTCGTTATGCAGAAACACACGTTTATGTCTAATCCGGCTCTTTTCGTGCATATAATGTACAGACAAATTAAAAATTACTTGCTTAGGTAGAAACGAATGCATGACAATATAATGTCTCAAGTAGAAAAAAATGCATAAAAGACTCAAGAATAAAGTTCCAAATCACTTTTATTCATATATGAACCAAGATGGCTGCCGGAACAAACAGAGGATGTTGAGTCTTCTCCGAATACTTTTTCTTCTTGCGATATTATATTTTCACGCATTCTTTCTATCTAAGCCAAGAATTTCTCATTTTTCTGAAAAAGAAAATGCACGAAAATGGCGGTATTCATATAATAATGACACTTTGTTTCTGGATAACGAAACGGATCTGGAAAAATTGTACCGAAATTTCAATAAGCTGGAAGAGCTGTTTTTTGTATGTATGAGGAGCGTGCAATAAGTAATGCCCCTAAGCCACTTCCCATAGCAGTAGTGCAACGAAACTTGGCAGAGTTATTAGTCTTTCTCTACATAGGAACTACCCAGAGTCATGCATTTCTACCATCGTTTGATGCAGCTCTGGAGACCGTTTTTGTAGAACACCCCAGGTTGGTCCTCCAACCACGACGTGAATTCAGAAATCAAGGCTGCATCACCTAGGAAACGCTTTTTTTTTTCAAAAACAACTTCATGGCTGGGGTGAGGTGAAAGTCAGAGGGTGCAAGGTTAGGAGAGTACGGAGGATGGGGGTGGATTTCATAACCATACGTCCGTGCTTCTGATCTGGCGACATGCGAGTTGTGAACCGGAGCATTGTCTTGCAGGAGGAGGGTAATCTGATCTTGCCCCACCTCTTGATTTTGATAGCTTCCCTTAATTTCCTCAAACGTGAAGCATTATAGGCTCCTGTAATTGTGGTACCCTTTGCCAGGAAATCTGTCATCACTACTCCGTCCTGGTCCCAGAAGACTGTGAGCATGACCTTGCCAGCGGAGGGCTGCACCCTTGCCTCCTTTGGAGGTGGTGAGTCCAAGTGCTTCCACTGCATTTACTGTGCTTTGATCTCTGGATCATAGTGATGGACCCAGGTTTCATCCTGTGTAATCAGTCTTTTGAAAAACTTTGATTCATCTTCTTGACACATCTCCAAATTCATCCTCCAGCACTCGATTTTGGAATGGTGTGAGCAACCTGGGAATCCATCTGTCAGACACCTTATGCAAATGGTCATGAATGATAGTTTCCACAGACCCTGTACTAATTTTGACATCTTGGGCTATTTGACGAATAGTAATGCGTCGATCTTCCAAAATGGCAGCCTCAACTCGACGGACAGATGCCTCATCAATGGCAGAAGGTGGGGCGACCAGGTTTGGGAGCTGTTTCCACAGACTTCCAGCCATGTTTGAATTCAGGATTCCAGCGTTTTACAAGGTCATATGATGTTGCTTTATTATCATAAGTTTTTTTCATTTCATGAAAAGTCTCCTGTAGTGTGCGTCCTTTCAGTTACAAATCACTGCTCGACATTCAACAGGCTCCATTTCACACCTGACTCAGTTCAAACACCTGTAAAACAGAAACCACAATTAGTTCAGAGCTGTAATTTGCCACAAACCCCGTAGAGATATGAATCATTGCACATGTAAAATTTCAGCAAGATCAGACGACTGGAAGTTGGTCATGGCATTACACACTTCGTAAGATAAATGTTCGGATCTTGAGATGTTACTATAATTTTTATATATATATATATATATATATATATATATATATATATATATATATATATATATATATATATATATACTGTTTCAACAAAAACCAAGACTTCACAAATATGGGTTGATTGCAACTAAAAGTGTATTTCATTGTAAGTTACAATTGGTTCAAGACCATTTGGACAAATTCAAACAATATGTCGTTTGAAAAATTTCACCAGAACAGCCTTTCGTCAGACTTATTAAATAAAGAAAATTTAACAATAAAACATTTTGGAAAAAAAAACATAAGGAAAAGAAAACAAGCTAGACCACTTTTCCTGTTTTAACAACTAGTCCTTTACTTTACCATGTTTAGGCGTAACCATGCTCGCATTTATCTATTGAAACGTTTGGTTTGATTTCATGCTCGCATGTTCCTATTGCAATGTTTGGTTGTTTTTGTTTTACGGTATATCAACTCTTTTCGGGTTATTTAATGCTGAATCCAAAGATTTTGGAGAATATTTTTTAATAGAATATATTTGTTGTCTTCAAGTCAGTTTCTATTTAACCTATAGTTGGGACCCCAAAAAGTACTACCACTCCGGGTCATAGTGGGTCTGGGAGCAATGGTAATTAAAGTGTGGCTCAACACTCCCCGAAGCCCGTAAGCTGGGACCTCATCACTGGATATAATTTAAGGTCATATCCAGGACCACTATTGTAATGTATATATCTATGTGTATATGAATATGCATATATATATATATATATATATATATATATATATATATATATATATATATGTATAGATATATATGGATCTGCGTATATATGTCTAATTTATATATATATATATATATATATATATATATATATATATATATATATATATATATATATATATACAGGGTGTCCAAAAATCTGGCTACATTATGTACCCAGACTTTGTGGAAGCATCCTGTAGATTATGTAGCCAGACTTTGTGGACACCCTATATATATATATATATATATATATATATATATATATATATATATATATATATATATGTGTGTGTGTGTGTGTGTATATATATATATATATGTGTGTGTATATACACTTGTGCCCGATATTATTCATACCCCTCGGATCTTTGAGATTTCTATAAGAATATTGCTCAAACCAGAAGGTAGACAATATTAAAGGGATTTCAAACAATAAATCAAGCATAAGCATTTAATTTAAACTCAACAAATAAATAAATTATGCAAGTTTGAAACATTATACAAAGAAAAACAATAATGGCACTAGTTCAAAATTATTCATACCCCTCTTACTAATAGTCAATAGCATGCCCTTTATTCTTAATAACTGCCTGTAACCGTTTTGGATATTTATCAACAAGGTTTTTACAAGCATCAACACTGATTTTTGACCATTCTTCAATGCAGTAGTTCTCCAAATCCCTCAAATTTCTAGGTTTCCGCTTTTTAACCTCAGTTTTCAATATGTGCTAGAGGTTTTCGATAGGGTTCAGGTCGGGACTCTAGCTAGGTCATTCCAAAACATTAATTTGATTATCCTCAAACCATTTCTTGACTATTTTGGCAGTATGTTTTGGATCATTATCCTGTTGAAGGACCCAGTTTGGTCCTAAATGGAGCTTCTCCGCATCCTGTCTAATGTTTTTCTGGAGTATCTCCAAATATTGCTCCTTCTTCATGGTTCCATCTATCTTGACCAAACTACCTGGACCACTAGCCGAAAAGGAGCCCCAAAACATTAGGCTACCACCACCATGTTTCACCGTGGGTATGGTGTTCTTTGGGTTGTAAGCTTCTCCTTTCTTCCTCCAAACGTAAGAAGCATCCATATGGCCAAACAATTCAATTTTTGTTTCATCAGTCCACAAAATACTTGAGAAAACGGACTCTGGAGAGTTCACATGGGTCCTAGCAAACATTATACGTGCTGCAAGGTGTTTTCCGGTGTGCAATGGAGTCCTTCTTGGTCTTCTTCCTTTCAGACCATTTTCATGCAGAGTCCTTTGCAATGTTTGCCTTGATATTTTTATGCCAGAAGACTCCAGATTTTCTAAAATGTCCTTAGTAGTGGTGGTTGAATTTGCATTAACACTTCTTACAATATTCCTGGTGGCTCTAGCAGACAGTTTCCTTTTCCTTCCTCTACCAATCAAGTTGTTTGTTGTGTGGTGGCTCTGGAATTTTTTGATGATGCTCTGTACTGTTGCTGTAGGGACCTCAAATTTCTTGGAAATTGACTTGTAACCTAAACCATCCTTATGTGAATTCACAATTTAGTCCTAAGATCATTACTAAGCTCTTTTTTCTTCCCCATTCTAATAATTTTTATTCTTTTATTGGTTTTCAGTTAATATCATTTTCATTTCTGAAAAATTCAAAAAACAAAATGAAATTAATCAAAGGTTGTATAAAAGCATTCAAAATAAGAATCAAACAGGAAACAAACAGTCAGAAACTCGATTAATACTGAAAAAATAAGGGGGTATGATTATTTTTGAACATTGCAGATTTTATAAATAGCTGTATATTTCTTTTATTACAAGTATCCCGAGATTTTAAAATGACGAAAATGATCAGAAGAGGTTTATTAAGAATATGTATCAATATGGACGTAAACAATAAATTCTTACAAAGTTACACCTAATAAACTCAATTTTCAAGGGGGGGTATGAATAATATCGGGCACAAGTGTATATATATATATATATATACAGGGTGTATATATCTGTATATATATATGTATATATACGTGTGTGTGCATATATATACGTATATATATACGTGTGTCTGTATGTATATATACGTGTGTGTGCATATATATATGTATATATATACGTGTGTGTATATGTATATATACGTGTGTGTGCATATATATATATATATATATATATATATATATATATATATATATATATATATATACAGGGTGTATATATCTGTGTGTATATATATATATGTATATATATGTATATATGCATCTATATGTATATACATATATGTTTATATATGTATGTAGGTAGGTATGTATACACACACACACACACACGCATATATATATATATATATATAATATGGCTTTATGATTGTAATGGCCTCACATGACTAATTCTAAACGTATTGATTTTTCTTCCTTCCATTATCAGATTTAAAATCTGTTTTTTTTTTTTCATTTTTGTTTTCAATTTTACTCATGAAATCTTCAAATGTCTCGAGATTGTTTTGAAACACTTTAGCTTTCTAATATCTCCAAAGGGGGAAACTAAGCTTCTCCGGTGGCCATGGACTTGTTTATCATAAGGCAACTTACAACGACAGACACAATACAAAATTAATATTTGAAAAGGCGAGAGTGCACGTCGTCAGCTAAACAACTAAATGTTGTATGTCATTAAATCGCTGCTTCTTTAACTCATTTCAAATCATAGATCAACAACATTAACATAAAACAAAAAAAAAACAGGGAAAAAAACATTTTATGAGACCATGACATTTGTGTACAAGGATAAAGCAAAATGGTTATTATCTAGATATTAATACGATAGTATGTGTGTTATTTCACGCTTACATATTTTTTCTTCAAATTATTGGCGTTTCTTGTTATTGGCCTGGATGCCTGGCGTTGCCCGGGTGTTTGAAGGTGTGTGTTGAGCAAAAATAAAAAAAAGAAAAATGGTAGTAGGCAGGCAGGCTCGAACCCGTACCCTGAAGGAGGCAAAAAACGAGAACAAAACCCCCGACGAGTTGTCGCGATCATCGTCAAACCGGAAGTGACGTAGGTTTAAATGAAATTTACACAATCGAAAAGAGGGGCAACTTTCGAAAATATCGGCGAAAAATGCGAGCTCTCGCTGTAGAAAAGTGCCAAGTTGAGGTTGTAGAAATTAATATTTTGGCCAAGTTTCCGTCGCCTCTGTCAAAAGCTTTTGCGAGACATACAAACACATACACATACATACATATATACATACATACACACATTTCGCTTTTATTCGCATACAATAATATCTTCGTATATTAATTTGTGATTAAATGAAGTAATCATATATATGTGTGTGTGTGTGTGTGTGTGTGTGTGTGTGTGTGTGTGTGTGTGTGTGTGCGTGTGTGTGTGCGTGTTATTGTATTTACTTATTAATGTTATTTTATTTTTCTAGAAAACCTTTGGAAATTCCGTGGAATGAGAAATATATTTAATCAGCAAATACGTTTTGATGAAGCTAAATTTTTTTCTGGATAACGCAAAAGTTAGTTTTTTAGACAGAAAATCGAATAACACACAGCAAATATGAGTTCATTTACATTTCTATCAAAATAGTGTCCATTGTATTTCAAATAAAGAACTGACTCAAATGAGATAAATTAATAAGTATTAATAAATACTCAAAAAAAGTAATGTTGTGCTACATAGTTCAATACAAATAATAAAATCACATTGTAAGATATTTAATTTGCTATTTCAGTTCAGCATCTCTTTGTAGATAATGTTTATTTTTGGTTTGTCCTGTTTCTTTCTAATGTTCCCTTTTTATGTAACGTTTCGCTGATATTGTTCGTCATAACAAAATTACTACGAGTTCCTTTTTCACACGACTCCCACAATGAGCATGCATTATAATGACACAACACCAAAGGGAGGTCACTCTCGTATTCTTGTCCACGGTTCTAGGTTAGCCTTTTAAAAGATACATTTCGCAAATTCAGATTTTTTAAAAGACAAAACATTTCCCCTTTTTATGATTTAGTAGCAGGGAAATCCGACGTTGTCTAGGATTGAATATGGATCAACGGGTGTTCCACCCTCCCATTCGTATATTGTCATCGAAATTGGTGACATCTCCCGTTTTTTGATCGAATCGATTGATGCTCAGGTCTAGTTAGGGGCTACCCCCTCCGCAGTGTACCGCGAAGAAACTTAAATTACCTTCCCGCAGTGACATAGTCCACAACACAGTGTAGTCTACAGTGCACTGTAGAGAAACTACTGCTGATTGTATCAAAACATTTCCATATATTATTTCTTGAATTAAAGTTTAAAATGTAAAGTATCATATTTCAGTTGTGCTCTAAACAGAAACAATCATTTCAAACGCGCCTCTGTCATATCAGAGAACCTACTGTTGATTTTATATGCCGGGCCTTTCTGCTTGTGTGATAATAAAACTTTTAAAATACACTTGTGATGTTAGGTTGTATAAGGTGCTAACTTCGGTTAAGATTGCTTGTTCCTCCTTTCATTAGATTATTTCGATTATCGATTATCGATTATCGATTATCGATATTTATCTGAAAACACTGCCAGATACATAAATTACATTTGTGTGAAGCTTCATAAAAATCGGCACAGCCGTTACGGAGTCCATAGGGAACTCTCTCTCTCCCTCTCTCTCTCTCTCTCTCTCTCTCTCTCTCTCTCTCTCTTACACACACACTCACACACATAACCCCTTTTTTACACACGCACTAAGTTCCTTTTATATAATGAATAGATACATAGATTTATAAACGCATTTAATGTCAACATTTGTTTAATATATTTTTTTTCTTTTTCACAGGTGAGTTTAACCTTTCCGTATTTTACCAACAGATCTGGTGAGTTGAACTTTTATATTTATGTATCCTCTATGCACACGTTTAAATAATTTAATTATACCTCTAAATGCAACCCTGGCGCTACCTACATCCAATCTCCTCTACAGACGCGCTTTCTAGATCGGAGTGAAACCAAGTTTAATGAGGTTCTCGAAAGGATAGTTTTGGCACGCCACTGGAATTTTCAGTTATATAGTATGTCCAATGTCCGCTTAGAAATGCAATATATATGTGTATGTGAGTGTGCTTGTTTTTGTGTGTGTGATTGTTTGTGTGTCTGTGTGCGTGACTGTTCGTGTGTCTGTGTGCATGTGATTGTTTGTGTGTCTCTGTGTGTGATTGTTTGTGTGTCTCTGTGTGTGTGTCATTGTTCGTGTGTATGCGTGCGTGATTGTTTGTGTGTCTGTGTCTTGATTGTTTGTGTGTCTGTGCGTGTGATTGTTTGTGTGTCTGCGTGTGTGTGATCATTCGTGTATCTGTGTGTGTGATTGTTTATCTGTCTGTGTGTGTTTGTTTGTGTGTCTGTGTGTATGATTGTTTGTGTGTCTGTGTGTATGATTGTTTGTGTGTCTGCGTGTGTGATTGTTTGTGTGTCTGTGTATGTGATTGTTTGTGTGTCTGTGTGTGAGTGTTCGTGTGTCTGTGTGTGATTGTGTGTCTGTGTGTGTGATTGTTCGTGTGTCTGTGTGTGTGATTGTTTGTGTGCCTTTGTGTGTGATTGTTTGTGTATCTGCGTGTGTGATCATTCGTGTGTCTGTGTGTGTGATTGTTTGTGTGTCTGTGTGTGATTGTTTGTATGTCTGTGTGTGATTATCTGTGTGTCTGCGTGTGTGATCATTCGTGTATCTGTGTGTGTGATTGTTTGTGTGTCTGTGTGTGTTTGTTTGTGTGTCTGTATGTATGATTATTTGTGTGTATGTGTGTCTGTTTGTTTGTATGTCTGTGTGTGATTGTTTGTGTGCCTGTGTGTGTGAGTGTTCGTGTGTCTGTGTGTGTGATTATTTGTGTGTCTGCGTGTGTGATCATTCGTGTATCTGTGTGTGTGATTGTTTGTGTGTCTGTGTGTGTTTGTTTGTGTGTCTGTGTGTATGATTGTTTGTGTGTCTGTGTGTGTGCTTGTTTGTATGTATGTGTGTGTGATTGTTTGTATGAATGTGTGTGTGATTGTTTGTGTGTCTGTGTGTGATTGTTTGTGTGTCTGTGTGTGATTGTTTGTGTGTCTGTGTGTGATTGTTTGTGTGTCTGTGTGTGATTGTTTGTATGTATGTGTGTGTCATTGTTTGTGTGTCTGTGTGTGTGATTGTTTGTGTATCTGTGTGTGCGATTGTTTGTGTGTCTGTGTGTGTGATTGTTTGTGGGTCTGTGTGTGTGTGATTATATTTTATTATTCTTACAATTTTTCATTCCAAACAATCGCTTAAAATTCAACAATAGAATATAACTTTCAAAAGCGATTAAAAAATGGCAAATAATACCAGAATGGGCCCGTAATGTAAAGACTATGGTTCGAGGTTCAAGCCCTAATACCGTCAACTACACTGACCAGCGGCGAAACACGTGTACTACACAATGATGGTAGTTTGTTTTCGCTCGCTTTAATAAAACCTGTTTTTCTAAACCACCTCTAATATTTATTATTATTTCCTTTGTTATTTTAATGTTCATTTATTTATTAGTATATTTATATATAAAAAATTGATATTTATAGCCTTAAAACGTTTCGTAATAAGAGTAATTGTAAACTCAGAATATATATCATTATTAAACTTATTATGCTCAGATATAGTCATTTATTATGACGGCGATAATAATTACTAGACTATTCGTTACCCGTTGGGTCAGTATGTTATATTAGCTATGGAATTCATGTATAAGCGTGACGCTTGTAACGTAAAGAAAATAGTTTTTTTTTTAGATAACAGAAACATTTCTATGAAAGTATATTAAAATGAAAAAAGAATATATATATAGATTTCTATGAGCCGTTCTGTTTATTATAACTGATTATTTTTGGAAAAAAAATTACAGTTACTGAATTATAAGTGGGTGGTCATACTTATAGGTAAATGTGTACTGAACAGATACCATAATACTTAAATATATTTAAATTCAAATTTTAATATATCTGCTTTTTTTTTACATCGTTCATTTCTGTATTATATTTAAGTTATTTTAAACCCCACTCTTCGCATGTTAAATAATAATTTCGAAATAATAACGTTAATATTTCAGCGTCCCAATTTTTTTTTGCGTTTATCCATATAAAAAATTTTTTATACTGTCTGCTTTTTTTTACATCGTTCATTTCTGTATTACGTTTTAGTTATTATAAACCCCACCGTTAAATGATAATTTCGAAATAATAACGTTAATATTTCAGTGCGCATGTCATGCGCGCATGCGCAACCGGATGTCGTAAACCGGAAAGTGGATTACATACATACATCGTTACAAGATTATTTGAGTTTTATAATTATGTAGATTTAAAATAGATGGTGATTGGGAATTCTTTTAAGTTATTTACTACTAAGAAAACAAACATTAAACGCATTATGAGCGCCCTCCCTCTCTCCCTCTTCTCTCTTTCTTCTCTCTTCTTCTTTCTTCTTTTTCTTCCTTCCCTTCTCCTGCATTTCCCTCTCCTTCCTCTTCTTTCATCATCGTATGCCCCTTTCCCTCTCTTCCTTTATTTCTTATGTCTCCTAACCCCCTCTCCCTTCTCTTTACCGACCCTTTAGGAGTTCAATAAATGGGCAATAGATCCGAGAGAAGCTTTAACCTTTTCGAGGAAAGACCTAAGAACACTAAGCGAAAAGAGATGATAACAAATAATTATAATACACTAGCCCATATAGGTTTTAGACCTACAGCAAGCAGCAGACATACGGAATACACACTTGTCGAAGATAGCAACTATATTCCGCTTGGGTCCCAGAATTTAACTCCTCAACCCCCCAACCCTACCTACTCCATCCCCTTACCCCATCATAAAATAAATAAACGAATAAATAAACAAATAAATAAATAAACATGTTAATAAACAAATAAATAAATCCACACCCAACCAACCTTGTTCTCCACACGCTGAACTTTACATCCCGACCCCCTTTTGTCCTAAAAAATATCTTCTTTAGCTGAAAGTTGATTTTCGTTTTGCATTAAGAATTCCGCTTCTGAATATAAAGGTGTTGCCCGAAGAAGTCTCTAGTAACTAAATACTAGAAGACCGATACATGCTCATGACCGTGTAGCAACACATTACTGCTTATGTAAAGGCATATTGAAAGTATATATATATATATATATATATTGTGCACAGAAGGTTGTTAGATGACAAGTCATTGGTACGGTCGGATTCAAGCCCGATAGTTAGAACCATTTAAGGTATCCATATCAAATTCTCTTCAGCCAATACTCGTCTCTTACATACTCGGGCTTGAAAACCGACGGTACCAATGACTTGTCTCATCTAACAACTTTCTGTACACAAAATATAAATACGCTCTTATATTTCGGATTTTCCTTTTAATTGAGAACTCTGCTGGATTTCTTTTTCCAAAAAAACTTATCATATATATATATATATATATATATATATATATATATATATATATACAGGGTATCCACAAAGTCTGACTACATTATGTAGCCAGACTTTGTGGAAGTATTCTCTCGATTATGTAGCCAGACTTTGTGGGCACCCTATATATATATATATATATATATATATATATATATATATATATATATATATATATATATATATATATATATATATATACAGTCTATGCTAATTTAATATTCAGAGTATGTTTTCACTTTGTATCCTTCTTTTAAATAAACAGGATCTCCCAATCGAATAATTTATAATCTGGAAATCGTGACACACGTCCATACGTATGTACGTTAAATGGACTACGGTATTAATATATAAATTATTGGGGCTATATCTCGTCTTGACTTCAGCCTGTTTTCAAGATGTTACACATATACCATGTTAAGAAGAGCTTTCGAAAATCCGCCAAATTTGAATGATTTGAATTATTCGAGTTATCTTTCCTCTTTCCTCAGCATGATTTCAAGACGGCGCACCGAGATTGTCGTTGTTTGTTTAGCCATAAAATTTGATTTCTATTTTTTGTTTTATCATCAGGGAAATCCTGAACAAATACAGAAAAAATGTAACATTTTCTTAATGTTTTTAAAGAATTTGATTTTTTTTAACCGATTTATTCAGGGTGAAACGATTAAATTGTTGCCCTAGAAAAGACGACATGATTCCATTCCCGTTTCATGAAAGCCGGTTTTCTTTGTTTGTTGCAGACCATCTACTAAGTGGTCAGTTGTGTATCAATCCCAACAACAATAAGAGCTTTCTATCATGTCTGAAAGTGACACCATGTTCAACAAGCGAGGTTTGAGATGCGCTGCTGTACAACAAGGATGGAATACTGTTGCCATATCTGGGCAGGAGCTGCTAGAAACAGCCTATCCTGCCTTGACAGAGTACAAAATAGACTTCGTGGCATAGTGGGGGATGCCCTTTTCTCTACCCTGCAACCTCTCTCCCACAGAAGAGACGTTGCGAGCCTATCCTTGTTTTATCGTTATTTCCATGGCAGGTGCTCGTCTGAACTCCAATCTCTGGTCCCCCCTCGCCAATCTTTCACGAAAAACACCCGTCTAGCTGAATCCACTGTGAAAAATTCCCCCCACTCTATATCTGTGCCTAAATCAAAACGTGGATTCCATGAACAAAGCTTCTTTCTTAGAACTGCACGCCTGTGAAACTGTATTCCGTCTGCCTGCTTCCCACCGGACTACAACTTGGATGTCTTCAAGTCCAATGTTAACAAATTTCTAATGAACCGCCCCCTTAAGTAAACACTTCATCAAATCTCCACACTAACGTAATGTACTTGCAATAACCCTTATCCCTGAGTGGCTTCCGGGCCTTGATAAGTGGTGATTACTGTGTAAAAAAAAACTCATGCTCCTTACCGATGCAAGTTATGACAACACGACCATTTCCAGCACTCTCAAAATGCATCGATGGGTAGTCGCCAATGACAGGGACGTCCCCGAGTGATGAATACAAAGGTTCCGACCACGCGTATGGTGTGGTGTGGTTTTAAGTGATGGCCACATCATGCTACCTCACATATTCGAAGTTCGCTAGAAAGTCCACACCAAAGTGTACCTGTGCGTGCTGAAAGGCGTGGTGATTAGCTGGTGCAATCGGGTGAACGCTGGCAGACCCTGCGTGTGTCAGCAGGACTCGACGCCGATCCACAAGTCCAAAGAGACCCAGGTTTGGATTCAGAAGGAGTCCTACAACATTGTACCCTTCTCTCGCTGGCCCTCCTCTCCCCCGACCTGAACCCGCTAGACTACTTTGCTTGGTCTATGTCGAGAACATCACCAACATGACCTTCCACAACAGCCTGAACACCGCCATCTGCCGAGCATTCGCCGAGCTCCCTCCGGCGCTTGTGAAAAAGGCATGCTCCCTGTTCCGGACCCGTATCGAAGGAGTTATTCAGGCTGAAGGCGGCTACATTGAATAAATGTACGCCCTACTTCATAATCAAGTTAGCCGAATTGATTTTTTTCGATAAAAGTTTTAAAATAAAGCTGTAGTGTTGCTATCTTTAGGGGGACAATTTTATCGTTCCTTCATGTACTGTGGACGGATAAAATCGCATCATCGTCTGTTCATGCATTTAAAACCATTTTAATGTGTCCACACATATCTGCGATATTTTGTCCGTTCTGTTTTGTTATTGTTTTTGTTTTTTTGTTTGTTTGTTTTTTGCTTCAAATTGAAACAGTGTTTCTAAAAGTGTACGTGCCAGTTGAATGGACATTATCTTAAAGAATATCCGTGCTTGTATTTTTTTCTTCGCGGATTTACATTATCGTTCCATGGAATTGCATCGTTTCGCGAATCATCTATTTTTTTTAATCGTGTCTCACTATTCTTTAAAACTGAATGAATCTTTTGGAATTCCATTGCTACACACATTTTTTTTTACGTCCCTTTTAAACAGGTCTTTAAAATCCCGGAACTAAATCTTTTGTAATGCGAAACTATACTTCTTTCTCTAAAAGGATTTCTCCCCTCCCCCTCCGCCCCTATTCCTCTTTATTGGTCCGAGTTTTTGCTAGGGTTGAAGCTTTTAACAATTTCTTAACGGCGAGTAGTAGGAGGAGGAGGAGTTGGCGCAGTTTGTTGCGTGTTCTGTGGGAATTAGATAATGGCGTAAAAAAGAAATTATCATTGTTTTAAACCGACTTTTAAAGAAATCCTGTGTGATTTAATATTTCATTTGATAAATTAACGAAGGAAAGAAAACAGGAAATAAATTTAAAAAAATTACTGTGACAATAAGATAACACAATAATCGATATATATATAATCGATATATATAATAGAAGTTGGGTATATAAAAACGACAGACAACCACAAAATTCGCGCATAAGTCTGAAGAGTCCTAGAGTCGATGAAACGCGATACTGAATATTCCGCGTTTCATCCACTCTAGGACTCTTCAGGCTTATACGCTACAGAGCACCTTACCGAGTACTGACAGCAAAGAGATGCCCGATAATTTCCACATTCATCTCTGCTACCCTTCCCTTTGTATAGCACCACCATCAATGCATCCTGCCAATCCTGCGGAACACACTCATCCCGCCAAGCAGTGTGCAACAAGTCCGCTAAGCGTTGCATCATTCAGAACTGGGTCCAGAACATTTAAAGATCTCCGCACGCAAACGGTTCATGTCAGGATACTTTCCATTGTTCAGTTTATCGACAGCTGCTTCAACCTCCTGGAGAGAAGGAACCTCTGCCAAGTTATCCTTGGCCGGATTGCTAGAAATCGACCTTACAAATTCCTGATCAACATAAGAAGGCCTGTTCAGGAGGTCATCGAAATGCTCCCTCCATCTATGAAGAATGTCGGTAGGGTCTTGAAGAAGATCTCCACCATCCCTTCAGCGCAAAGCAGTGATTGGAGATCTGGATGGTCCGTAAACCGCACGCAGTAGGCTGTATAAGACCGTGGTGTTATTCGAATCCGAGGCAAGCTGTATTTCCTCGGCTTTCTGTCTCCACCATTCATCCTGCATGTTTGCCATAAACTTGTACCTCAATCGATCTTGCTCACCATCCGTCCAACCAACCTCGAGATAAGCATGCAATGCGCGGGCCTTTGAATCAATCAGAGTCTTAATTTCAGTATCATTCTCATTGAACCATCCTGGTGTTTACGCTCACAATAACCTAATACTCTCTTACATACCTCATAGACAGATTCCTTAAAAGCTTGCCAAGTGGTTTCACAATCAATCTCTTCCATCTCCTTAACTAGTTTCTCCCTCACAATATTGTCCCTTAGACGAGCAACATTAAGTCGCTTTGGGATAGCCACACAAGCTCCCCGCATGTTGGGCTTCAAAACACACTTAATCTTTGCACGGACCAACCGATGGTCGGTCCAGCACTCTGCACCCCGCATGATACGAACATTGCAGATATCCCTCATCTCATGTTTTCTGACTAACACATAGTCTATCGTGCCATTGTTTGGAACCAGGATGCATCCAGGTCGTCTTGTATTTGTCCTTCTGCTGAAACACGGTGTTACCGATTTTAAAACCCATCTCTGAACAAAACTGCAACAACAGCAGACCATTGCCATTACACTTGCGCACTCCGCGTTTACCCAGCACATCCCAAGTTTCAAAATCTCTTCCCACCCTAGCATTAAAATCTCCAAGAATGAAGATCTTATCAGCAGAGGGGATGTGTCTAACTACACTGCACAAAGCAAGGTAGAATGCAACATTTCCATCTTCTGTTGCATCCATAGTGAGTGCATAGATATTCGAAAAAGTTGTATACCGACCATTTACCAGAGGTAGCCTCATAGTCATGATCCGGTCACTCACACCACAGGGAAGTTCTTCCACGCTAAAAAGAATTGATGCCTTTATAGCAAAAGCCACGCCTGATTCCCTCTTACATCCATCCGCTCTACCACTTCAGAAAATGGAGTAGGCCCCAGCCAACTCAGAAAACTGTCCCTCATCAACCAGCCTGGTCTCAGACAGAGCAACTATTTCCATGTCATAGTGTTGAAGTTCCTTAGATACAAGAGCAGATCTACGCTCCGTACGCGTTATTGCTGACGGCAAGTCCAGCAGCGTCCGCACATTCCTACAGCCGATGGTCATTGTCATATATTTCCTCGCAGTAGCATGATGACGACCGAGACCAGGCTGTGGAGCACTGAAACACTTGCCGGGCCAGGCCCTGGAAATTCCAGTTCCCTTGTTGGTATTTACGTTCATAACCATATTTGCCAACTTCATTGAATGTTTTGCCGTTTTAGGCTACAGCCAGCCTTTTTGCTATCAAGATACACGAGATGGTAAAAAGTGTATCTAATTTATATCGAAAAATGCTCGTGCATGAGGCTTTTTATAGTTGGGAAAGACTTTGCACCGAGACGATCCCACTCTCTAAACAACTGCCACATTGATCCAAAAAGAAGTGCAAATCAACATCATTGGATGCAAGTGGTCAAGGTCTGGTGTGGACGTGTGTTAAAAGCGCACAGATGTATTTGCGTCTTTCTGTGCTTCTCCCAGAAAAATTAACCCCACGTGCGCGTCGTGACCATTGCCACGCAGACGGGGCTCTGATGAACGGCGAGTATATATATATATATATATATATATATATATATATATATATATATATATATATATGGGTGCGCGTGTTCAAAGAGTAATGCCTCCAAAATATATATATATATATATATATATATATATATATATACATACATATATATATATATATATATATATATATATATATATATATATATATATGGGTGCGCGTGTTCAAAGAGTGATGCCTCCAATTTTTATTCCGCTTGAATTAATCAAAGAGGGTTTTCAGAGGGGGTTGCCTTATTATGATAACTGAACTGAGGCATCCATGATCTGAGTATCTCTTCGTTGTAGATATTAACGTTGTGAGAAAGAAACCGCTGTCATGGACATGAAGTCAGTAGCAGAGATGCGTCCTTCAATTTCTGGCAAAAGTTCATCGTGAATGGTGGTGACTATTTAGAAAAATAAATTTTCGAGCACAAAATGTAATAATACTACTTCCGTTTTCATAGATCTTATACTTTTTGAGTAAAAAAGGAGGCTTCACTTTTGGAATGATCCTCATATATATATATATATATATATATATATATATATATATATATATATATAAGGCACTTTCTTTGTGTGTGTCTGTGCGTAAGGTCGTCTTGTACGGATCCCGAAACGACTGGACCGATGTTTTGAAATGTCAAACAAATGCACTTTATGTGTCTGAAAGTGTTTTTTAGATAGGTTTTGTGTCAGACTGCTTATGACGGGTATCGAAAATCGAAAAAGTCCGATTAAAGAAGGAAAAGCTCACAAGTGCGTTTGAAAAGTTTTATTGCCACAGAAGCAGGGATACCTGGCGTATAAAACCAAGAGTACTTGCTTGGATAAGACAGGGAGCGTTCGAAATGAATTGCACAACAGAACCATGATACTTGACTTTTGCATTTTAAACTTTATTTCAGACCATTATATAAAAATGATTTCATAAAATCAACAGCAGCTTCTTAACAGTGTTAAGTAGACTACAATGTATCGTGGCCTAAGTCTCTGCAGGGAGGCATGTGAAACTTACTTAAAGCAAGTAACCAATCGATTTGATTGAAAAATGGCAGACGATTTAGATAACAATAAAAGTATTAAAATTGGGGAACATTTGATGATCGGAATTCAATCCTGGGCAACGCCGTGTCTCCCTGCTTATATGTATGTATGTATGTGTATACACACACACCATATATATATATATATATATATATATATATATATGTGTGTGTGTGTGTGTGTGTGTGTGTGTTATTTTTCAATTATATTTCACTCTTTGTGTATACTAATCCTTTTTATTTAGAAGCTCAACGCATGTTAAATATTGCAACAGCGCATATATAAAAAATAACATTATAGTTAAATTCCACAATCTTAACATTTATATTTCTTGCAAAACAGCTCCTTCAACATGTTAAAATTTCGATACATTTTAGAAAGATGTAGAAATAAACTGTTATTAATATGTCAATATAGACTTTTTTCGTTCCTATACTCTTCAGAAAAATTTAAAATTCTTTTCTTAAATAGAAACAAATGCAATATAATGTAATGCTACAAGAAGAAATATGTGTGTGTATCTGTGTGCGTTGAATCCAAGTGCTTAATTCTTATTTTCTTTTTTCTTTCGACTATCATGAATTAATTACAATAATAAAACGTATATTGACTGCTTGTTTGAAAAGAAACATGTTCTTGTAACAAATGCGCAGCGATAACATATCAAGCATGCTAATTCTAAATGACAACAATGATTTTGAAAGGAAGTGCAATGAATTAGAAAAATAAAGCTTTCAGATTAAAATGTCTCCGCACGAAAAAGAAAGTTTCTTTTTTATCCTTGCTTAAAAACTGGTTCTTCTGGATTTAAATCTTTAAACACTCCCTCAAAGAAACTCTTTAGGATAAAATGGCTGAATCTATCTTTTTCTGCATATCTGCATTCTTCCATTGTCAAGACAAACGGATTATTTTCTTTTCTTAACGTTCTTAACTTTTCTCGAGCTAAAATCTCACAAAAAAAAAATGAGCCGCCATTTTCTTTTTTTCCCCTATTACATTTTTTGTTTGTTTTAAATTTTGCTACCTTTTTTTCTTCTTCTTACAAATTCTTTTAAAAGATCTTTAAAGCTGGAGATCTGGGGAATTAAATGTTTTTTTTTAATATTATTTTATAGCTATTTTTCCATTATATTATTTTTTTTTTACTTATTTTTCCTCTTTTCTATTTTGTTAGCATAATTATTTAAAATAACATTTTTAGTTATCGTTTTCAAAAAAGAAATCTCAGATGAAAGATTAAGTATTCTTTAAATATTTTACGTATTTTTATGCGATGGTATTTTGTCATAAATTTTATCAAATCATTTTTATAGTTATAGTTATTCTATCAGAATAAAAACTATTATAAAGATTTAATGAAAATACTTTTTCACTTCTATACAATGCTCTGTTGGAATCGTACAGCGGTTTCAATCCCACCTGAAGCCGGTCAGATTAGTTGGCCAAACCGTGCTGAGATAACAACAATTACTGAAGGCGGTAACTGCTGTGTATGTAGTTGAAGGATACCGTCGCGTTTAACCTGACGAAATCCAGAGGAATAATTGGTCGAAACGTCGTGAAAACAATAACTAGAAGATGGTGATAATAGTCCTTTTAATTAAATTAAATAAATTATACAAATGACACATCTCAAAATAATTCCAAATTTATTCAATAATACAACAATCAGTACGGACCCGACAATTGGAAGAACAAAAAAATATAAAAATTTATAAGACCCAAAAATCCAACATTGATTGCTCTTCGGACCCTGTGAACCATTGAATAAAGATGTGAAATATCTACGATTCTAGGTGAGTATTGTCTGTAGATGTAGTTGGAGGATTCGATATTCCTATCCGTCGCGTTTAACCTGACGAATAATTGGTCGAAACGTCGTGAAAACAACAACTAAAAGATAACGATAATAGTCCACAATTAATTAAATAAAAATGAAATATACAAATTACTCATCTTAAAATAATTTCAAATTGATTAAAAAATACTTTTTTATTCAAAAAGTCAATTACATTCGTCTTATTGTAATTTTGATTGTCAACAGCCAAACTATCTATGTTCAGATCCATATACTATGATTTCCAAAATAAATATTAAGAATATGTATTAACTCGAATTTGATCAGAAAATGAACAACTTAGGTTTCCTTCTTACATAACCCCCGCTCCCCTAATACTATCACTCCATCCATTTATAAAGAGTTTAAAGTATAGGAAAGAAAAGGGAAAGAAAAAGAGGAAAAAACGAAGAAGAATGCACCATAAATAATTATCTTGATAGTGACTTTAAACATTCTTTCTTTGTCCTTCTTTGTTACAAAGGAGTCACCACTTATCAAGGCCCGGAGGCCACTCAAGGATAAGGGTTAATGAGTGTACGGAAGTCAATGGGAAAATATCACAGTAATCATTAGTAGCGAAAATTTGGTAAATTGGATTACTTAAGCGGATGGTTCATCAAGAATTTGTTTACATTGGACTTGAAGACTGCCAAATTGTAGTCGGTTGGAAAACAGGAAAATTGAACAGAGTTCCATGAGTGTGCAGTTCTAAGAAAGAAGCATTGTTCATGGAGTCTATGTTTAGTTTTAGGTACGGAAAAAGAGTGGGGGACATTATTGATACTGGTTTCAGCTAGACTAATGTTTTCTCGTGATAGTCAGGCCGGGGGGGCATAGATTGAAGCTCAGACGAGCACTTGCCAGGAAAATAATGATAAAGCAAAGACAGGCTTGTAACGTTCCTTCCGTGAGAAAGAGGTTGCAGTGGAGAGAAAAGGGCATCTCCTATTAGGCTACGAAGTCTATTTTGAACTCTGTTGTGTCATCTTTTTTAACTTCCCCCACCCCCCTCTAATCCATCTCTCTATTTACTCATTCATACACAGTTCCTTTTTTGAGTTAAAATTCGAGTTAATTAAAATGCATTTTCATGACGTAGAAATTTTACAACCCCATTTTTCACATAGATATTCCAAAAATTCTTAACTTGAAAATACGCAGCTGAATGTTAATTTTTGAGGCGTTTAGGAGTTTGGCGGCTATCACACACAGATACATATACTTTCCTTGAACGTTTTTTTTATTGTCTTTATCTCTGATTTCTTTTCTCCCCCAACCTTTCTCTCTTTGTTCCTATATTTCAATACAGACCATGATCCAAACCCCTATTTTGTCCCATTTACGTACACTTAAATTTTTACCTTTATTCCTATTTTTAACATGTGAGAGAACCTATTGATAGTAACTTCCTATGACGCTGAAGACAGAGAAATATTTTCATTACAAACTTAGCTCTCGCATAAACTGTATCGTCTGAAGAGATTTCGAGTTACCAGTGACTAACTGAACGAAACAAACCCATGAATGTGCAGCGACATATTATTGCGTATGTAAAAATAAATAGAAAGTATATCTTGTCCTACTGTGGTATTGAGCACTCTTTTCTTAACCTCGTAAAACTTTATTGTTTACTTTACCTCTGGAAAATATGAACCATGTATTATATATATATATATATATATATATATATATATATAATTATATATATATATATATATATATATATATATATATATGTATGTATGTATGTATGTATGTATGTATATATATATATTCCTTAAGATCAGCGAGGAAAACATATTTTAGAAGATTAATATTACCGTGGGGTCCCGATTTCGAATCTGACTAGGTTCAGCCACTCTGATGAGCCGTAGATGACTAAACAAGTGTCAGTGGATAATTATATTTTAAAAATAATATATATATATACCGCTTCCTATGTGGGGGGTACCAAATTGGTTAAAGGGGAAATTATTCCCAACTCGCATTTAGGTAAATATGCACTTTCGTAAATAATTGAATTCATTACAAAAGGTATCGCAAAAACAAAAAAACATCTCTCTCCCCCCCCTCTCTCTCTCTCTCTCTCTCTCTCTATATATATATATATATATATATATATATATATATATATATATATATATATGTGTATATAAAGCAAGTTATAAAATATACATGGCGATTAAACTACACAGAATATTCCGCGTTTAATCCACGCTAGGATTCATAAAGCCTGATGGATCCTAGCGTGGATGAAACGGGGAATATTCTGTGTAGCTTAATCGCCATGTATATTTTATAATTTACCACCTAGCTCTACCTACGTATTGAGCACTGTTGAAGTAAATACTTAAAGTTTACGTATAAATCTATACTTTCGTATATTAATTTATGTGATTAAATGAATTAGTCATATATATATATATATATATATATATATATATATATATTATGTGTGTGTGTTTATGTGCATGAACATACGTTCACAATATTCTCTAGGGTTGCCCAAGTTGTGAGAGCAAGATAATACACCCTGCAGCAATATAGTGAAGATTTACGAGGAATATTTGCTTAATTAGAACTAAGACACCCATACACGTAAACACTTACTTTATATATATATGTTATATATATATATATATGTGTGTGTGTGTGTGTGTGTGTGTGTGTGTGTGTGTGTGTGTGTGTGTGTGTGTGTACTTAGATACGAAAAGTATTGATTCCGGCTTGGCTTTCGGGTTTTTGTATTTTGAAATTTTCGCAATCTGGAACGTGTTTTACACGTAAGTCGTCTTATCTGTTTCTGTCGATTAAGCTGACCAGCAATCCGTGGGGGATCAAATAAACAATATAATGTCATAATTGTTTCTTTCTTAATCAAAATGTAATATAATTGGGTTTACCTTTTTTCATTCAAAAAAATGTATGTTGTCACTAGTAATGTAAGACACTATTATTTGGGATTGTGTCTAATACGGGGCCATTGGATTAGAGCAGCGAAATGTCTGCTCAAGTTACAGTTACACTTCTGCATATTAGTGCAACCAGGGCAGCAGTAAACAAGAAGAGAATCCCCAAGTTTAGAAGCCTGAAGGAGAAAACTATTAGAGCAGAAGGTTGACCTACACCAGGAACCTCAACAATGAAGAAGTAAGATTTTACTGTGTGCCTCACTTAAGAAGAGCACATTCAGCTAAAATACTTGTAAAACAAGCACAAAGATGTGACATTGTGACGATGGGACAGAGATTAGTGTTTGATGACAGTGCGGGACCAACTAGATGTGAGACCAACGTTTAAACCCTGTCTGAGAGTGGGATATTACGGGTAGATGTACCAGCCAAGATGTGGCGTAATGTAACTTAGTAATACTATAAAATGCTCTCTGGTTAGAGTAATTTTCTAGCACGGTAGATGGAAGCTACCTTCTTTACAGTAGCGTTGGTTACATCCTTAGTGTTTTTTTTTTTTGTCCATTCATGTTATCTGTGAATGTTAGACCCAGGAGTTTGAATGATGAGCTCTTAAGTAGGGTGAGATTTGTCATGGCAACCATCGGCTGATAAAGTTTTTACACTTGCTGTTGCAAAAAAAAAGGTTAGTCTTAGTAAAATTAATTATTTTCAACAATTTACGGCACCTCCCACCATGTAAACGTAAAAAAAAAACGTAAAATGCGGCCGCAGACGAGATTGAACTCACTACACGAATTTGTGGTTTAATTCGAATCTTGTCCGTAGCTGAATACTTAATGCTTCGCCAGGGCTATCAAGGGTATTTTAATCATGACACCATCACTACATGGGTTGTCTACCACAGTTTAAGAGAGTCCCATCTACCCTCGAGAGAAGGATAGACCGCGCAAGCTTCCCAAGTTGGTATTTTACCTCCTGGTACATACAGCGCCTCGCCTTCCCAAATGATCATCTATCTGGTACTGACCAGGCTCGACGTTGCTTAACTTCAATGATTATGCCA
>NC_136493.1:21888150-22018150 GCF_053919585.1 Euprymna scolopes
TATTGAAAAGCTTATTAATTCCATCAATGTAAAATCATTTTGGCTTTGATTCGAAGAACTCAAAAGTGTCAGTTTTAACATCTTATTGCGTTACAAAAGCTGTTCCTTTCAAATGATTTTGTTAACTACGATAAAAATGGTATTCTGAAGGAGCAAGGGCAGAAGATTAAGGTGGACGAGGAATTTTCTCCCAACCAAGTTCTTCGAGTCTTGTGAAGCGATTCTTGCTGTGTGGGGCTGTGCATTGTCCTGGTGAAACACCTCCCTTTTTATTCAATTTTTCTCACAAAACTTGGTTGAAACGCTCTAATTGCTCACAGTAGATTTGAGCATAAATTATTGCATTAGGTGTAATAATTCAAAGTGGAATATTTCTAGCCGTTTTGGCTGCTGAGTTTCATTTCTTGAACTCATAAAGCATTATATGCCTCAAATGATTGTTAGTCACTTCCATGTTAGGGCTGTTATAAAGAGTTTTGGATACGATATTTGTATTTAATATACAAAAATACATTAGAATCGCACTTTGTATTTTTTTCATTTCGTGTAATAAAAATACATCAACTTTTTGCTTTGTATCGGATAATTATTGCACGCACTGTATATATATATATATATATATATATATATATATATATATATATATATATATATTTAGTAATGTGATTGATAATTTAAAAATCAAATTATAATTAAATCAAAAATCCGTTTCATGAGAAGGAACAACAACAAAATCAATTATTTGTACGATCGTTTCGGAAAACAGTGTTTTTATTGTGGTAGACATCAAGTTACGGACAATCATTATTACATATAGTTTTTTATCAAACAAGGTTTCCTCATCAGCAAATATTGGGAAAGGTTTTTATTAAATGTAATAGACACCATAAATAAACCTAGCATTAAAGTAAGGCAGATGTATCTGGAAAAAATTAAAATAAAGGTATGGATTTAAACTTGATAAGAAAATTAATATGGGTTAAAGATAGAATTAAAATAGAGTAAAATTATAAATATAAATTTGGTTTAAGTACAATATTATACATACATACACAAATATATACATGCATATATATGAAAAAGTACACACATATATATACAAATACATAAATATACATATATATACATAAAAACATACGTACAAATATTTACCTTTTAATTTTTCGCCTTTTGAAATCAGGAACTATGGTTAAAGTACTCATTTTCAGCTTATGAATTTATAAATTTTCAAAAAGAACGCTTGTGTAATAATTTATTTCCGTTAGCGTACGATTAAAGGACGCCAAGGTTTAGAATTCGAAAGAAATTGGAGGATAATGTTATTTGTATAATTAAATAATGCAAGGGGGATAATTAGTCATATTTCTTTAATTAAAGAATGTAAGGGAGATAATTAGTCTAACTTATTTTATTACAGAATAATAAAAAAATATTGTAATCTATTTTTACTAATAAGTAATTTTTAATGATTTAAAGTTGGTTTATATTTATTAAATTTAAACCAACGTTTATGACTGCATGTGAATATTAGTTCCTCTCTTGAATTTAATAGGGTGGTTGTATTTTTTATATCTTCATATTTCAACATTTTTAGGATCTCTTTTGAACACGTGTAGGGGCCTAGATTATGCCTTCATGAAAAATTTGCTATCCTGTTCTTTAAAGAACCCCAACATCTATTAAACTGTAGAAGAGAAATAGCAAACAACTGTGTTCACAAGATAAAATTTACTCTAGGATAGTGATACAAAATAGTTTTAAAACTAACAAATACAATAGAAAATAAACAAATAATTAATTAAATAAATATGAATATACATAAATGATCACACATATATGCATGTATATATATATATATATATGTATATGTATATATATGCATATAAGTGTGTACACATATATATTTATATATAAACTAACATTAAAAAAAACTAACCTAGATTTAAAACAGATCGAGAAACTAAATATTCAGGCTAAATAGAGCACACACAAAGGAACAGGTCAACCACAGGTCAAATAGGCCTTTGTCCGCTAAATTCATACCCATTGGCTGATAGGAAGGGCGCGGTGGATACTAGAAAGCTGATTGGCTAACTAAAATCTCAATAGAAGATGCGCATATAAAAACGACAAACAACCACAGAATTCGTGCATAAGCCTGAAGAATCCTAGAGTGGATGAAAAGCGGAATATTCAGTGTAGCTTAATCGCCATATACATTTTATAACTTACTATCTATATATCTATGTCTATATATATATACATATATATATGTATATATACAGAGTGTATACATATAAATTCTTATAAAAGATAGTAAATTGATTGAATTGTTATTGTATTACCATAATATTGCTCAACAAGAAAGCCATACATACTCTGTATATATATACATCACACTTAGCTTATTTTCTACTTTGTACTAGGTAATAAATCAACCAGTTAACGCATCTACCTGCATATTCAACACACTGTCTCATCATCGCATCTATATGCCAGCTAGTTATATATTTATAATTTTACGATAACCCTTTAATAATTTCCAGTTGGGAAGCGATAATTTATTAAATCAAATTAATGCACTTCTATTAACTATTTTCCAAAAGCTTTTATGCGATATACATTTTTTCTGGCTCGCAATATTAAAAATGTCTAAATGTGATATAACAAGGTCGTATAGGTTAAAAGCATTATAATCTGCTCGCAGCAAATCAAATTGATATTCTCAAGCGGCCAAAATCCTTGAATAAAGGCTCAGATCATCGTAATAATCTCGCTAATTACGTTTTTCATTCCTGACTATGAATAGGGAATCAGTTTTATTACTTTTTGTTGTTTTAAAAAAAAATTAAAATATTTTTTGGATGAAATATTCGCATGGGGATAAATAGAAAGAGTCAGTTATGATTGGTTTTATCTCTCCGGTGATCTCATTCATCGCAAAAGAATGAATGCAATCAGACATGGATCCTTTCTTAATTAAATATTGTTGATCAAGAAATTATTTTTACTGAAACAACCCTAAACATCAGTGGAATATAATTTTTGTTGTCAGTTTGGTGACACTGCGTATCCTTCTCTAGAGATATACATACATACATACATGATACATATATATATATATATATATATATATATATATATATATATATATATTACGAAAATAAACAATATATATATATATATACATATATATATATTGTTTATGTTTTTTTTTTTTTTTTTTTTTTTTTTTTACAAAGGCATCACCACATTATCAAGGCCCAGAGGCCACTCAAGGATAAGGGTTAAAGAGTGTACAGTAGAAATTGGTCAATATAGTAATCATTAGTAATGAAAATTTGGTAAATTTAATAACTTATATGGAACGGCTCATCAAGAACTTATTTACTTTAGACTTGAACACAACCATATTGTAGTCAGCCGGAAAGCAGGAAAACGGAAGACAATTCCACAGGCGTGCAGTTCTAAGAAAGAAGCTTTGTTCATGGAATCTACGTTTAGGTTTAGGCACAGATAAAGAGTGGGGGAAATTATTGATAGTGTTTACAGCTAGACGAGTGTTTCTTGTGAAAGTTTGGCGAGGGGGGACCAAAGATTGAAGCTCAGTTGAACACTTTCCATGAAAATAACGATACATCAGAGACAAACTCGCAACATCTCTTCTGTGAGATAGAGGTTGCAAGGAGGAGAAAAGGACATCTCCTACGAGGCTACGAAGTCTATTTTGAACTCTATCAAGGCAGGACAAGTCCTTTCTAGCAGCTCCTGCCCAGATGTGGCAACAGTATTCCATCCTTGGACGTACCTGGCTCTTATATAGGTAGAGAATAGCATCAGCAGTGAGATATCTACTGGATCGATAGAAAGATCCCACCATTTTTCCAGCGGCCTTGGCAACAGATTTGATATACGTGTTCCATTTAAGATCAGGAGTAATGGTCAAGCCCAGAAGCTTGTCAAAACTTGAGGCCTCCTGAAGACGAGAGCCATTCATTTCAATTGATGACAAATGTGGATTAGAATGTTGATGATGTAAAGAGAGAAGCTTGGTTTTAGATGCATTAAAAGTAACCAGCCACTCCTTTCCCCATTGTACTACGTGCTCAAGATCAGAGGAGAGAGAATTGGAGAGAACTTGCTCGTTTACTGTCTTAGATGTGGTACCATAAATGGTAGTGTCGTCAGCATAAATGTCTACAAATGATGTAAGGATATGATTTGGAAGATCATTAATGTAGATCAGGAAAAGAGTTGGGCCCAGGATGGATCCCTGAGGGACACCGGCATTAATACTGTGAGCTTCTGATTTTTGCCCCTCAACTACTACTCTTATGAACCTATCAGAAAGAAATGATTTAATAATTGAGAAGACTTTTCCAGCTATACCATAGCTAGCGATCTTATGAAGTAAACCTTTATGCCATACCCTATCAAAGGCTTTAGATATGTCAAGAGCAATTGCTCTAGAAAGATTGCCACCGTCGAGAGATTTGCTAATCCTATGCGATATAACTGTAATGACATCTGCTGTAGATCTAGCAGAACGGAAACCATATTGAGTGTCACTAAGAAGGTTATTTTTGTTGAGATGTTTGATTACTTCTGTATTTAACACAGATTCTAGCAACTTACTCATGACGCACAGGAGACTTATTGGCCTGTACTGAGAGGGGGATGAGCGATCACCTGAATTCTTAAATACAGGGCATACTGATGAGGTTTTCCAGGGAGATGGGAAACTATTCTCCTTAAGACAACGTTTAAACAGTTTTGTAAGTATGGGCGCTAATTCAGGTTGAAGTTTTTTGAGTACTATAATTGGAATACCATCAGGGCCAGTTGCTTTACTCGAATCAAGGTTTTTGATTAGCTTCGCAACATCACGTACAGATATACGTATATCACATAGCGTGTTTTCTGATACAGGAGGAAATATTGGGGGTTGGCGGTCTTGGTCGCAAAGGGTAGAATTTGCTGCAAAGTTCTTGACAAAGAGTTTGGCTTTGTCTGATGCTGACGAGATTACCTCAGGTCCATTGATAATAGTTGGGATGGAGCACACGCTTCTGTTCAGGATTCTGTTTGCTATTTGCCAAAACTGGTGGGAACCAAGCCGCTGCTCAGCTACTTTGGACTTAACAGATTGAGCATACAACTCTCTTGCGTTCCTTATTACTTTCTTACAATGGTTGCTGGCAGTCCTGAAAACGGCTTTAGTTTCCATACATCTATTACGTTTGAAGCAGTGGAAAAAGTGATTTCTGTGCGCAAT
The DNA here is from genome assembly GCF_053919585.1 of Euprymna scolopes. Taxonomy (NCBI): domain Eukaryota; kingdom Metazoa; phylum Mollusca; class Cephalopoda; order Sepiida; family Sepiolidae; genus Euprymna; species Euprymna scolopes. Next base: position 21,893,426 of record NC_136493.1, read on the forward strand.
GGCAGCAGCACATTCTGGAGAGAACCATGGCTGGCTGTTAGGTTTTTTCTGAAACTTTTTAGAGGGTATGAAATGGTCAATACCTACAATTAACCATTCAGTTAGGTCTAATACTATAGAGGACACATCCTTTTTAAACATGGAATGCAGAGGTAGATCAGATATAAATGTACGGAAGCTATCCCAGTCAGCCTTAGTGTATCGATATACTGTACGATGAAGAGGTACATCTGGGGACTTATTACATTTCATTTTTATCTTAATTGATACAACAGAGTGGTCGGAAGATCCAAGAGGCGACAGAACAGAAACTGAACATAGTTCAGGGCAAGTTGTGAGAAAAAGGTCTAGTAGGCTCGCATACTGGCCATCATTATCGGGCACACGGGTAGGTTCCTGAACAATCTGAGTGAGGTCATAGGCAATGGAGAAATCATGACAGAACCTCCCCTCATCATCGGTCTTGTTTGAGTGGGTCAACCATTCAACGTTGTGATCATCCAGAGCCTATTTTAACAGTTTTATACGGCCATTTCAAAAAGAGGGGAGATATAACACATGAGAATTATTTGGAATCCACTCTTTTCTTGTCTTCATTTCACCTCGTTTCTTAACAATAGTAGCAAGTTTTTATCTCCCTTTATCATTGGGAATATATATATATATATATATATATATATATATATATATATATATATATACGAGCAAACAGTTTATAAAACATGTTAAAAACACTTTGAAATGAGTTAAAAACATATTTAATCTGAAAAGGAAACACTAGATAAGTGGATAGTCCTTAATCCGCGGAGTTTCGAAGAAATACTTTCCTTCTTATCAGAGGGTAGGAATTAGCAAAATACAGGATCGGATTTTGCAGGCCAAAAGTATTTGATGAAACAAAAAGTAAGTCAAATATCTTACTTGATAACAAAAAAAGTGAAGCAGAGGAGATATGGTAAAGAAAAAGGTGATTACACGTGAATGGATAGTCTGGTGGAAGATAAATAATCCAGTGACGGTAAAATCCAAATATATAACTTCAAGAAAGTTAACTGAATTTCCATTTGCACAAGTAAAATCCAAGGAAATCCCGTAATTGGAAGATGGTTCAAAATAATCCAAAGGCAGAAATCCATGGAATAATTCACAAAAATATGTACAAGCGAAAAAGGGGGAAAAATTCCAATAATATTAATAAAAGAAAAATAAGATATGCTTTTCACTCAACTGCCGAGACATAATATGTATAAATTTTATTATATATATATATATATATATATATATATATATATATATATATAGAGAGAGAGAGAGAGAGAGAGAGAGAGAGAAGGATAAGCAGAGTCACCAAACTTATGCATAGATCATCCTATAAGGATTAGATCACTGACTGTCATAAAGAACATTTAAAAATAAAATGTTTAAACTCAACGCTATTTATCGCTATTAATGGTTGCTGATTGGAAAATCTGTCGACTGGTGTTAATCGTGGAACCGTGCACTAAAAATTTCTAAGAGGATGAAACGCTGGTGTCTGTAGGCATTTAATTATTATAGTAAAAACAATGATTATATATATATATATATAAATGTATATATATATATATATATAAATGTATATATATATATATACATATATATATATATATTATGGTTTCTTTTATGATGTTTACTACTTCCTGATAAGAAGTTTGCCATCTCTTCAGGTAAGCGTCGTGTGTAGGTGACTTTTTAACCCATGTTACATAAAGACAGACTGAAAATGATATTAGGAAAAGGCTAGAATCGAACCCTGTAGGTAAGTGTTAAAGATAATGGATAATTGGAATCTTAGGAATCCAGTTCATTGCTAATTCTTTTAGAAATAGCAAACTATTATTTATGTCGGAAAAAGGCGATTGTCCATTCTTTTATAATAACTGGATATTAAATATGTCAGTTAAAAGAATGGACAATACGAGTTTAAAAATATTGTTTAAAAATTGGTTAGATATTACAATTAGAATTGAGGATCCTTTGTTTACCAAAAGTGTGTTTGGACAGACATATGTAAATCCACGTGAACGTAGTCATGTTTGAAACCAAACTTCTGACGTCATAAACAAAGGAGACTTCTCAATATGTGAATCGAGGGTTCGAAGTTTTGCAGTGAGTTGATTAGGATTCGATAATCGGAGAAGATCACACATTGTGATAGAGTCAATTGGAGAGTGGATCCCCTTAGAGGCGAAGGGAGAAGAGTAGACCATTGTAGTCGAAAAGGCTTGAATTCCTGACATCATCAATCGGCCGGTTGAAGAATAAAGAAATCATCTATATTCTGTAAGTGTTGTCTTCGTGTTGTCTTTACAACCGAAAGGTAAATGTGTTTTGCATATTCATCTATAAACGAACTCTTGTATAACCCTTACAAGTAATGTGCCTCCTTCGTCATCAGTAATATACCTCTCCTCTATATGTGTTAAGAACTGTTGCACAATATCTCACGGTTTGTATTAATAATATGAAGTCTCCAAGAATCATCCCAGTCTGTTATAAATGTCTCCTTAATTATTACCATCATCTGTCCCGGTTATACATGTCTCCTATATGAACCCGTCATCTCTTTCAATATGACCCCCCCCTGCAACACCCAGCTTTAGTCCTACATGAAAGTACACTTCTTGTAAAAGTGATCGCGTGATAATATTGTGAATCCTCGAATGTCGTATCAGGCCACTTTTAGATTTACAGATAAGACCATAAATATGTCAACTTGGTGTTGCCGGATGTGCTGCAAAAGGCCTCGTCATAAAACTGTCGTTCCTATCCTTGATTGTGTGATTTCAGATGATTTACAAAACCAGTTTTGACAAAAGTGATCTGCTATATACAGTACACTTCCGTTTCTGTTGTAATTTCACTGTGATTATATTTTCCTGCTTTCTTAAAATACGTTTTAAGACAGCAAGATCTACACACTGTTCTTCAAAAATCTTACAACTTTCTCAGATGGTTTTTCTCCACCGCAATCGATCATTTGCTTGCGCTTCCCAGTTATGTGTATTTTCAAATTGTTTTACATAGAATCCTTAAAGCCTTTTCTTGGTTTACGTTGTGGTCTTTTATCTCGCCATAAACAAGTTGTTTAGGGAGTCTTTTGTCATTGATCCTAACCAAGTGTTCAGTCCAACATATCTGATTTTGTATGATTTTCATTTCTATAATAGTGCTATTTGATCGTTCAAGAACTACAGTGTCAGGCGTTGGAGTTGTCTTATAAATATTAAATATCCTCCTAATACAACTTAGGTGAAACCCTTCCAATAACTTGAGATGCCTTCTATATGTTGTCTATGACTCTGACCCAAATAGCAGTAGCAGCGTAGTACATATATATATATATATATATATATATATATATATATATATATATATATATATATATATGATGGGGAATTTAAAAAAAACGACAATGTAATAATGCTAGCTGGATGCCCGCCGTTGCCCGGTCGTACAACACGTTTAAACATGATACACTAATTGATGCAGATTGCTTATGTATTATTATAGAATTAATTCTTATGTATTACGGGGAACAATTTGCCAGGTGGACTAATTTGCAAAAATAAAATTTAATAATAATGATAATGTCGTTCATCAAATTTCGTCTGTGTTTGTTTATAATATCAAGTCAGCTGATATTTGTATTTGACGATGAATGCCCCCGAAAAATCGCTTCTCATTACTGTTTAGTTTTAAAATATGCAAAAGAACAAATGATTCGTGGTACATTATTTGTCATAAATTAAACTCACTAATAAGAAAAACGTAAACTAAAATGCTGAGATACACCAGAGGTTAAACAGGGGATTATTCGATTAGTAGTCGAATACTCTACCACCGAGCAATATTTCCAGATGACAATAGTTTTGTTTTGGGTCTTTTTTTTTTTGTTGTTGTTTTTAGAAGAAACGATTTGCTAGGAATTGAATATCCCTTGATTTGCTGGGAATTACCTCCCTTGGGCAGGATAACCTAAAATATTTCCCTTTATAAATTCTTTTTTATCAATAAGAAAGAAAGACTACTTTTACTACTGGAACACAGGCAAACATATAAATTACCTTTGTGTGAAATTTGGAAAAAGATAGGCTCAGCCGTTTCGGAGCCTATGAGGAAGGAAGTCACATACACACACGCACACAAAGTGACTTTTATATAATAGAAGAGATATAGTAATGCATATAGATTTAATCGTTATTCAATATGGATGTTACATAAATTAAGGGTGTATGATAAGTAACCGTTTTATACCTAGGTATTTCGATGCCTAATGCTTCTCATCAGAAGAGGAGAGAAGATGCTATGTAACATATTAGATATGCGACGTCTAGCGATAACTACATAAGGTGCGAAATAATTGAGCGTGAGGGGAAGAAAATAACGCATTGAAACTGTGGAGGGGTGGAGATAGAGGAACTTCAGTAGTTAATGAGTTAGAGGAAGAAAATTGCTCATATTACAAAGTGGGGTATGGTGGTATGGAAGGTGGTTACTAAGTTCTCCATGGTAGGATATAGGGTATGTGTTCAATATATGTATGCATGTATGGATGTAACATCTATATTGAATGAACGATTAAATCTATATGTATTATTATATATTTGTATATTCTCGTTTTTATAGTTCGTCTTCTATATACGCTCGTCACTCTCCAACACGCACTTGACACGTAAATTGGACTCATCGATCCACAGGTCTTCAGGGCATTCGCCTAAAATCTACTTACTTCTCCGCTTATCAACAACATAAACTTTTTCGGGCCATATTAACGGCCATGAATTCTATCTCCACCTAATATTTAGCTACTGCCCCCAGTTTTCGGCCCACTCGAGGGTAGAGTATAGGTAGAGTAATGGAACTGACACCACTAATACGAGTTTTTTTTTTTCTTCCAACAGCATGACACACCCTAGCGCACTGTAATAGCTCCACAGCTGTCCAACGAGGTCTGAAGACAACCTTAAATTATATGCATGTATATATATATGTGTGTGTGTGTGTGTGTGTGTGTGTGTGTGTGTGTGTGTGTGTGTGTGTGTGAGAGAGTTCCGCTATAGAAACTAAACAAATATTTTACTTGTTTGAAATTTATAATTTAAATATATTTCAGAGTCAAACACCATCCTCAGTATGTTGTTTGTATCTTTTTTTCTTCTTCTTCTTTCTTGCTATGTTGTAAAGTTGGAGAAAAAGAAGTCAGTAGTAAAGGTCCGCGCAATGTCTCTCAGCGCTTGTATTTTTTTTTTTATATAAAAGGGGTATAATCTGCTTAAAAGAATTAAAAAAAAAACGAAAAGAAAAAAATACAAAAATACAAGGTAACAGTGTGCATTGTACAGGTCCACCCTAGTTTTTGTGCGCGCGCGCGTGTGTGTGTGTGCGTATGCGTGGGTGTGTACGTATGTGTGTATGTGTCTGTGTGTGTGTGTAAACAACCTTAAATATCAGGAAAAAATAATTAACTGATTAAGTAATATTTAACGGTGAGACTTTTTCGAAACAAATATTTAAAAATTGAAGAAAATTTTGCAGTGTTTCTACGTATTTAAAAAAAGGGGGTCTCATTTTACGTTTAACTTATATAGGAAAGTGATCCCCCACGCTAAAATTTTAAATTTTAATTATTAGAAAAAATACTTTTTTTTTATATTATCTATGAGGTAAACTACGCGGAGTTGGGTCGTAACAAACCCTAATAGATTTTTTTTTTTTTAATATGTAACTTATTTTTTAATATATTTGCTTTATTTTTTGGATTGAAAATAATTCCAACTTGATGAATGAACGAAATATATAAATAAAAATAATCGTAAATAAATAATTTTGGACACGAAAAGCGTAGTTTTTGTTTTTTTTAATCAAGTTCTAGTTTTAATCACGCACAACTTGTGCGTTGTGGTAAAGAAAATATATATTAAAAAATAAATATGTATGAACCCCTGAACAATCGGACCGTTCTAACATTTTTTTCTTTTTCGTCTTTTTTCAACTATTTCTACGAATTATTGGACACTAAGCTATTAGATTATAAAAGAAATTAATAAATATTTAGAAGGGGGTTTAGTTTCACATACAACCTTGTAGTAAATCGGTCCATCATTTTCAAAATCGATTTACAACCCGATTTTACGTTGGCTCCTTCAGGCCTCCATTGGTATTATTTAGTTTTCTTTTTTGCGATTTTCACGTTGAAAAAAGTTCAGTCTGATCCCCCTTCTGTCATTATTTTTTTTTTTAGTCTACCCGTTGGCCCTTAAAAAGTAAGATGAAAAAATGTTCAAATTAAAAAGTGATTCTGAGATTATATTCTCTTTTATTGTCTTGAAAAAACATTTTTTAAGCGATGAGTGAAAGAAATAAGACTACGGGGACTTCCATGGCACTACTGCAAGCACTAACAAAAATTTAGGAATCCTTACTAAAAGTACTAATAAAACCAATTTTCTAACCCCCTCTCCTTGAACAGAATTTTTTTTAAGTAAAGCCTGAAAAAAAAATTGTCAGAATCCACTGGAGCGCTACTAAAAGCAGTAAATATGTTTAACATATAATTATAGTTATATATTGTATATTTATATTTAAATCGTTTTATTTTAAACTCAACGGGGTTAAATTACATTTATTTGTAGGGAAAGCACGTTAAAATAAGTTCAAACAAAAATATTATTGACCTTGTGTATGCTTTGAATAGCAGCAGTGGTTTTATTATACGACTTAAGAGAGGAAGGTCATGCAATAGGTAAACAGGTGAATTTCTTTTTAAGACTGGAAGTCAAAGCTGGATAGATGTTTTAAACCTCCAAGCAAGCAAGAAGAACTGAGTTTTATAATTATATAATAAATAGATAGATAGATAGATGGATAGATACACATGCAAATAAGTTTGTTTTTTTTAACTCAACGGGATTAAATTACATGCATTTGTAAGGAAAATACGTTAAAATAAGTTCAAACAAAATATTTTTGACTTTGTGTATGTTTTGAATTGCATCCGTTGCATTTAATATCAGACTTAAGAGAGGGAGGCGATTAAATAGGTAAACAGGCGAAGTTTTTGAAACCGGCAGTTCCAAACTAGATGGACGATTAAAACGCCAAAGAAAGCAAGCAAGCTTATCTGAGTATTATATATATATATATATATATATATATATATATATATATATATATATATATATATATATATATATATATATATATTCTGGCAGCAAAATTGAATATTACAATGCTCATATCTTTGGTTCTATGGGAGAAAATTACATGAAAATATAATTTGCAGGTTTTGGAAGATTATAATACCATTATATAGTTACCAATCTTTTTTACTATTGTTTAAAAAGAACCTTTATTTTCTATACAATAAAATATGCCTAAATGTGCCTACATTTGTATATATCGTGTTCTGGTAAGTTAAGTTCAGTTTTGCTGCTTTGGGATGAAGTTTATATATATATATATATATATATATATATATATATATATATATATATATATATATATATATATATATCTGTGTGTGTGCGTGCGTGTGTGTATATATATACACACACATATGTATATATATATATATGTGTGTGTGTGTGTGTGTGTGTGTGTGTGTGTGTGTGTGTGTATTTCTGTTTGTTAAAAACTAACGTTTCCTTCTATTTAAAAGTATTTTCTGTTTGGAACAAATCAATCAGACAGAATAAAGATCAATGTGAATATCGAATAAAATGGACAGTGATCGATTAGGTAAAACGGTTGGATGGCCAATATTCCGACGCAAAATAACTTTGCAATCAAAAGTCATAAACACTCAATGTGAATTGCCTGCATATATATATAATAATCAGTGTAGAGTATAATCTTTTTCCCAATAAGAATATAAACTTGCGTTCATAGTTTTAAAATTAAATTAACGACTATACGACGTCACTAAAATGTCCTTTTCTTTAACAGCGCCACCCCCCCTTCTTTTTTGAATTTTCAACATCGATTTTCCGTTTCTCTGAAATAGAACTGCGCCACACTGTGCACGTGAAACATTTTCAAATATTTTGTACTGGTATATTTTTTGGTTTCTTAATCTCATTCATCCAGAGGAAGTCTCGAAATAAAGACGAAGCGTTGATGAACACATCATACGGTTTGTTCCTTTTTATTTTCTCCATTTTGTCGGAATACTATTTCCATTATTTTCATCATATATATATATATATATATATATATATATATATATATATATATATATATATATATAAAGAGAGTGTGTGTGTACATATATAAATATATATGAAAATATATGTATACATAATTAAATCTATAATGATTTAAATACGTAAATACTTAGAGACATTAGTGTTTCATCCTTTTTAGAATAATCAGTGTAGAGTATAACGATTACAGCCGGTCGGAAGATTCTAAACCTGCCCCGAAGCCATTTTGGACTAAATAAGCAAGGAAAAAAAAACACACGGCCAACGTTAACTGCAAAAAATATAGTTGAAATTTATGCATTCATTATTAAACGTCAGCACATCCGCTCAGAATCAGCTAATGGTTATAATCTGTTGATCTGCCATGCGAGCTTAAGTTACCGACTTATATTTTTACTTTAAAGTTCTGAACAATAAGAACCTCTTTGTTTTGAAAATATATATTCTAATTAAGTTAGGTAACATATATATATATATATATATATATATATATATATAGTAGGTACTATATATATAGTAGGTATTATATATATATATTGTAAGTACTATATATATATATATATATATATATAGTAGGTATATATGCATATATATATATACACAGTAGGTACTATATATATATATATATATATATATATACATATATATATAGTAGGTACTATATATATATACTATATATATATAGTAGGTAATATATATATATAGTAGGTACTATATATAGTAGGTACTATATATATATATATATATATACATATATATAGTAGGTACTCTCTCTCTCTCTCTCTATATATATATATATATATACTATATATGTATATATAGTAGGTAGGTAGCTATACATGTCTATAATCATATGATATATGTTATTTACGCCAAAGATGGCATAAATATTATAAATACACTGCAACTAATCTTCGAGGGGAGTATTTAAATAATTATGCCCGATTTTCTTTTTTTTTTCTTTTTAAATGTAATGAGTTATTATTCTTCTGATTAGTTAGAGCGGAAAATATTTAAAAATTGACATAATAATTACGTGATTGTTTCTGCGCTACGAAAGAGGTACTGTCGAAAATAAAACATTTTTACATCCTGAAAGAGATAAACGGTAAGATGAACAACATCTTCAGATTTAGAATATAGACTTTTTATCATTCATTTGTATATGCTCTGTAGTTATATTTGATATACATCGAGCTTTTAAATAAAAGTGTTAGTATAAATGAAGGGTGAAATATATTTGAGAAAGCATATTTTTCCGAGAAACATCTACATAATCATTAATTCTTTTTAATACCCACAGATATTAGTGCTTCATCCTTTAAGCGCATAGTTGTTACAGTTACAGCCGGTCGAGAAATTCAAACCCGGCCACTGAGCAATCTCTGACTCCATTAGCAAGGAACAAACCGTTCGGCCAACGTTAACCGCGAGAAATGCAGTTGAAATTAACATATAAAATGTAAATATTGTTTACATCATTTAAAATATCAGTAATGAAAAACGATTTGATATAATCTATAAATATAAAAGCGAAAATGTATGTATGTATGTTCGCTTTTTCTGTATGTCTACAAAAGGCTTTTTTCAGAGAAGCGGTCGGTCAGTTCACAACTTTTTAAAACTTTTTATATCACATATAAATCGTAATATCTCACAGTTAACAACGAAGCTTGCCTGTCTACTTAATTTGCACGATTTCGGGAATATAAATATTCAACATTTGTCGCTCGCCGCATGTGGGTTAGTCTTTTCCTATAACATCTTGGGAAAATAAAAATTTTAAAAAGCGTTCCGCAGTAAATGAAATACCATCCTGCAGTCAAATCTGTCCTCATTAACTCATTAAAACGGGCACCTGCCAAATCCAAGTAATTAAATAAATTCAAACGTGTTTACGTTAGCGTCTCGCGGTGGGTCAATGATTAACGTTGCACGTTTTTTTGTTGTTTTTTTTTCACACTTTAATTTACAACTTTGCCTCAACGGTTCGGGTTCGATCCTCATACTTACTTTTTTTTAACCCCCACCCCCCACACCCCTCCAAACACCCGGGCAACGCTGGGTATCCCTCGCTAGCATTCTATATAAAGGAAACAGGACAAATTAAGTTGGAAAATAACAAGAGAAAACAAATAAAAGGAAAATGTAAAAAAGGAAGAGATAAGAGGGTTTATATGTCAAGAAACTTACATTCTTAGAAGACAATCTAACAAAATAGGTAGACTCTTAAGAAAAGAAATCGAAAGTTAATATCCGGTAGAAACGTATGTAAAAATATATATCATTCAAACACTACCGTGTTTGAATATATGGCTATGTGGTGGTTTTAGTCAGTAAGAACTGCTTTAAATTTGTACCGCTCACTCATTTTCCGATCAATGTCAAACAATTATTAGAGTTTATAGATCACCTTACAGTTATATTGTGAAAAAGCTTTCAATTTTCGTTCAGTAAAACAAACGTAATGATGAAATTTCTGGTATTCAAAATCGTAAAAAGACGTAAGGATGTGAGCGACGTTTTTTATGACTGGTTTCACTAGCAACTACGTCGCTTCAACGACTAGTGTTGCTACTACTTCACTGCTGTCGCGAAAAGAGAAGTAACAAGTGAAACAGAGAGAATGAAAGAACGAAAGGGAGATATTTGGAGGGATTTTATTGAAGCAGCCGAGTGCCGTACATTGTTATTACATATGGGTATGTTATGTTTATGAGGCAACAAATAAGACTGAAATTAAACAATGAACAAGTGAGTTTACTCGAATCTCGGAAAAATGATGGATTACAATCGGAAAATGCGAGCATGAAAAGTAACATGGTTAGGATTAAACATGGAAAAGTAATGAACACGTTGATAAAACTGGAAAAGAAAAGGAGAAGATATTTTAGTAAAAATATAATAAATTTATAACTTAAAATATTGCAGCATTCGGATTGTTTTTAATTCAATTTAACATTATATAATCAATTCTTAATGCTGCAATATTTTAAGTAATAAATTTATTGTCTTTTACTAGAATATATTGTCCCTTTTCTATTCCAGTTTTAACAACTATTTTTTTTTTTACTTACTCATCAGAAGAAATAGCAACAATCAATCCAGCATAAGGAATTAAAATATGATAAAACATGATGAGAATCAGAAAATTTGAAAGAGAAGCTGCAGTTACCTTTATATTTTACCATTACGCCATCTTGTTGCTATTTCTTCTGATGAGTTAAGAGCACAATAGATTCACTAATTGATGTCATTATTAAGTGGTTGATTTTGCGCTACGAAACAGACACTGTCAAGAACTGTAAGGATCAATTGATGTAAAAGAATAAAATATAAAATCGTCAACATCATGTATTTTGGAATATAAATTTTTGTCATTTATTCTATATATTGCTCTGTATTCACATTGAGCTTCTTATATAAGGATTGATATATAATAAGAAAAATGTATATATATATATATATATATATATATATATATATATATATATATATATATATGCTAGATTAGAAACTACTTCAAGCCAGGTTTGAAACTCGACCTCATTCACACACACACACACACACACACACACACACACATATATATATATATATATATATATATATATATGATTTTTTTAAATATTCAAACAGTAATAAAATAAAGCAGGCCGTATATTGAAAAATTCTATGTCAAGCGATTATTAATGTCAAATTCCAGCTTGATTTCCTCTGGTAATTTTATCTGCTTTTATAATCTGAGCTTTTAAAAGGAAAAACTGAAACGATAAAATTTCTTTTGAAGTTTAATTTTTTACGTTTTCCATTGCGAATTGCTTTTTGTTTATTTGTGTCTTTTGTTTTTTTTTTGTTTGTTGTTTTTTTTGTTGTTTTTTTATTGCTTTTCTTCATCGAAAATAGTGTTTTATTGCATCCCTATATTGTTTTTTGGGGTGTATTCCAATGTGAAACTCACATGGAATTCAACGATCTGTTTTCCGTGGGAATAATATTTCCGAAATTTCTAAACATTCCGACATGAACTGCTCATTTTAGACAAAAAGAAAATGAATACACTCACCACTCACAAAGATATAACCCCATTTCTCTCCAAGTAGAAAAAGAATAGTTTTGTAATACAATTTAGGAGTTCTCTTTTGTATGTGAACTGATTTTGGTAAAAGGATGGCAATGCAATTATTAGGTTTTCATTTATTTATGCTAGTTACTTTTATTTATTTAAGATGCAATATTTTGAAGGCAGACCACGCAAATAGCATTCGACTGAAACTACACATATAGGCATATTTTTTTTTACACAGTGATCACCACTTATCAAGGCCCGGAAGCCACTCAGGGATAAGGGTTATTGCAAGTACATTACGTTAGTGTGGAGATTTGATGAAGTGTTTACTTAAGGGGGCGGTTCATTAGGAATTTGTTAACATTGGACTTGAAGACATCCAAGTTGTAGTCCGGTGGGAAGCAGGCAGACGGAACAGAGTTCCACAGGCGTGCAGTTCTAAGAAAGAAGCTTTGTTCATGGAATCCACGTTTTGATTTAGGCACAGATATAGAGCGGGGGAAATTTTTCACAGTGGATTCGGCTAGATGGGTGTTTTTCGTGAAAGATTGGCGAGGCGGTACCAGAGATTTCAGATATAATAAAGAATACTGTCTCGCTGATTCGATGATTTCTTCTAATTGAACCTTGAACTAAAATGGGAAATATACCCCATCTTTAAGGAAAAAACTTCAACAGTATACATTTAGTTTAAACAGAAAATATATGTATCTTTGACATGCCTTCGATAAGTTTCTAGTCTTTTTTCGTATGGGCACTTTTAGTGATAGTGCACACATGAAACACTAATCCCCTACAAAGTAATCTAGTCTGGAAGTAATGCACTTATTGTACCGTTCCAACAACTTCTGGAAGGATCCACGAGACTCCTCATGTGTGCGTGCGTAAATGACCCTCGTCACAGCCTCTTTCACTTCAATAATTTTTCTTGAGCTTAGTGAACAACTAAAAGTCACAGGGAGCAAGGTCTGGTGTATAGGAGAGTGAGGTATTGTCTTAATATTCATCTTAGTCAAATAGTCTGTGATTAACTCTAGTGTTCTGATTTCCTTACTCCTCTCACACCTTCCTGCCTTCTTTGAATCTCTTTTGTCAGTCGAAAACTGATGCTCGGTCTATGCAAGATGGTCCAAAAGCAGCCTGAAGCATTTCATAGGTTTCTGTAAGATATTTTCTAAGTTTAAAACAAAATGATATTGCATATCTTTCTTGAAAATGTCCTCCCGTTCAGATTTCATTTTTGAAATTCATCAGCTGTGAAAATCAGGCTTTAGAAGGATGTATTCTAGTTCCTACTGTAGCTCTTTTTTTAATCTGAAACCATAAAAATTGGTCAGTCATCTCATAAGATGCATAGCAACAATATACTGAATTTTCAAGAGTTTATGACAAATTCAAGTGCCTGTACAAAAAAAAGTGTTGAAACTTATTGCAGGCAATTCGTGTATATATATATATATATATATATATATATATATATATATATATATATATATATATATATATATATATATTCTCTTTTCTTCTATCTATTCCTTTTCTTCTATTCTATCTTCTTCTATATCTATTCTTCTTCTATATCTATTCTTCTTCTATTCTATCTTCTTCTTCTATCTTCTATCTTCTATCTATCTATCTTCTATTCTATATAAATAAAATGAACTCACTTTTTCCCGTGTAGTTTGACCTTAATAATGTTAAAAATAAAGACATTACATGCAAATGTAATGCGCACAAACTACAGCGCAGGATCCGAGGAGTGCTATAGGCCTATTAACCTTACACTTACTCGATAACCGTACATTCCTATATTTTCCCGGTGAGAGTTCACTGCCAAAATCGGTAACATTCAATGGAAGTTGCAACATCTTTTCTCTCTATTAGATTCCTCCTTTTTCCGCTGCCATTTACACCGCATCGGATGCGTTCACAATGAACAGTACGAGGAAACACAGGTTTGGAATCTTACAAGGTTATTTATGCCGTTTTTTGTTGTTGTTGTTGTTGTTGTTGTTGTTTTTCTTATCTTCTTTCCCTGATTTATGCTTTCTGTTTTCAAAATAAAATAAAATAAAAAAAATATAAAAAGAAAATGCGATTATTGTTATTGTTTACTTTTTGCCTTTTCTTTTAGTTAGTGTAAGACGCAAACTGCGAGACTAACCAGTTCTTATTTCCGGTTTTAACGACTCTAACCTTTAAATATAGCTATACCTTTATTTATTATTGCTTGCAGTTAAACATTTATTTTTACATAAAGATTAATTCTTTACTGTTTATTATTACAACTCAATAATATCATGAATTCATTTGCATTACACTTTAATTAAAATTAAAACAAATAAATTCATTTAGAATTCGAGAAAACAAAAACATTCATTTAGAATCCGCTCAATGTGGAATTGATATTTGACCTAATTCACTTTTTAGTTAATTCATCATGTTTTTTTCGTTTTTTTTTTTTTGTTTTGTTTTTTTTTTGCGCTTTCGCCTCAATGATTCGAGTTCGAGCTCCCCCCCCCTCAAACTTTTTGTGATTTTTCAAACACCCGGGCATCGCCAGTCCGTTCGTATTGCATCACGTTCATTTTTTAATTTTTTTTTTCAAGATTTTTTGTTGATAGTTTTAATATTTAAACAGGGTTATTATTTCGCTTTGTTTTATTTTACCCTTCCAACCACACACGCATCTAAGAACCCGGGCAACGCCGGTCACCCACCGCTAGTATATATATATATATATATATATATATATATATATATATATATATATATATATATATATATATATATATATATATGTACTAGCATTTCAACCCGGCGTTGTCCAGCGTTTGGGGGTGTAATGTTGAGCAAAAAAAAAACGGTAATTTTCTTTAACTTTGACACCTATTATGACCCCTTAAAAATTTATTGTTTTCTGCTCAAATCAAGTTATTAAGTTAGATCCATGTCCAAGAAACCTATATCTAATATTTCAAGTGTTTATAACCAAAATTTTCCGAGGAGGTTGGTAGAGTTCTCAA
Source organism: Euprymna scolopes (assembly GCF_053919585.1). Lineage (NCBI taxonomy): Eukaryota > Metazoa > Mollusca > Cephalopoda > Sepiida > Sepiolidae > Euprymna > Euprymna scolopes. The sequence continues at coordinate 21,908,764 of NC_136493.1, forward strand.
AGGTGAAATCATTGAACTCTGATCCCTTAAGAGCTAAATTTTTCGCCGAAAAACGATTACAAATATTTCCAATAACCTCAGTACCCTGTATATCAAATTTTGAGTCTGTAGACTTAAAATTGACAGAGTTATTGCGTAGGAAAATCTACACAGACACACACAGACACGTTCACTTTTATGTATATATCTTTATATTAATATATATATTTATATATATTTATATATATATATATATCTTCTGGCGATGAGCATTTAGTTTCGCTATGCTAATAAGATGGTATTAGTACCATTAAACCGAGCGACCTTTTGTGCTCCATAATTAATGTTTCTACATAGGCACAACTATCCTTAGTACACTTTTGCCTGGAATTAAATGACGCATCTCTGTTTCTGACGCACGTTCATGACAGGCGTTGCTTTCTTAGACTATTACACCGTCATGTTTGCAACAGGAAGATAACATGTTTAGGTCATGAATGCATTTGTTAAGTAATCATAGCAATGCAACTTGCAATCCATCTCATCCATTCGGGTGCAATAAAATAAGGAAGCATTATTTTTATAGGGTCATATTGACATACCAGTTCTGGTTAGATTATTGAAGTTAATCGACGTCCAGTCCTGCCAGTACTTAAATAAGTGACCATTTCGGAATAGCATATGTGTTCTCCGCTCTGGATTCTTCCTGCCACTGGAATCAAGCAGTACCAACTCAGGAGAGAATTGATTGGAGATTGTCCAACCATTGCCTGATATTTACACATCCAAGCACCCTTACAGATGATAGTCTTTCGAAACTAACTGAACCGATTATATATATATATATATATATATATATATATATATATATATATATATATATATATATTCTGTATATTTAGGCGGCATTTTCTCATTTAGGCAAATATTATTGAATAGCACGGAATTATTCTGTTTTACAATTTTCCTTTTTATCTTCTCCAATCTCCGAATAGTCCTTTTTGTGTTTTTCTCGAAATTGTATATGTTGTATCCATAATCGCGAGCGCTTTCGACAGAAGTACTTCTATCATCCTCGGGCATATTGTAGAAATAAATGTAGGGATTGTTTTTTAATTTACTTATATGTTTTTCCTAGTACAGTGGTAATTTGTTACAACTTAAGTGGGCGAATTTTTTTTTCTTTTTTTTTTAGATATATTACACATATTTATATATGCAAACACATATATACATTATTAAACATTTATCCCAAACATTTCAAAATGTTCCGGCTGCACTCATATTATTTATTTGAGGCTTCTTTGTTTTAATGTACAATGCTTCGAGTATTCTTAGCCTATTTACATTTCTCTCACTCTGCAATACGCTTGTATTTTCTACCATAATTCTTCGAAATTTCGAATGTTGGCAGCCATGTCCCTTCAAATGTTGTGATATGGAGCTAGAGTCAGAGAGGTAGAGAGTCATATATATATATATATTTAAAATGGCGTAAAGGTATATGCAGCTTCTCTTCCAATTTTCGGAGTTTAATCATGTCAAATCACACTTCATTTCCTTTTGACGGATTGATTGTTGCTATTTCTTCTGATGAGTTAACGGCAAAATAGATTCACTGATTGATATAATAATTAAGTGGCTGATTTTGCGCTACGAAACAGATACTGTCAAGAATTGGAAAAGTCAACTGCATTAAAGGAATAAATTATAAGATGGTCAACATCATGACGTTTGGAATATATTTTTTGTCATTTATTTTCTCTCTCTCTCTCCCTCTCTCTCTCTCTCTCTCTCTCTCTCTCTCTCTCTCTGTATATATATATATATATATATATATATATATATACAAAGAACTAAGCTTAGAGTTAAGAACTTTAACATTGCTTTGCGCCAGTCATGCCACATTTTCTCCCCCCCAAAAAATTTGAAAATGGTCTTGAAGCTTTTTAATTTTTGTATTTTAATTTTTCTCGCCTGATGAGATCAAATATGATTAAAACGGTCTGCACATCGCAGCAAGATTTGACTGTATTTATATGTTCTCTCTTTGATTGAGCACTATCAACGATCCTTGTTGAAATTAAATTATTCTTAATTTTGGGATATCTTTCTACCTGGAATATATATATATATATATATATATATATATATATATATATATATATATATAATAGGGTTACCCGGCATTGCCTAGGCCAAAATTTTAACGCATTTCTATTAAAACCTGTATCGCTTTACCTCTCTCTATTCATTTCTTTATCTTTCTCTCTTTCCCCATTTCCGGTTTTCTCCCTTCTCTCTTTCCTCTTCACCCAGTCCATTCCTCTCCTCGGACACACAGACACATGCAGAAAGACAACTGAAAGAGAACTTGAATGCCTACTAGACACTATCCTAGGGTATTTCTGTACATGGGGTTTGTCAGGAAAACTTGGCAAGAGGAATACGTTTCTTTACAGGTAAACCCTGACTAAATATTCAAACTCACATAATATTCGCAGCCCAAATAAGATCTTTTTCATATGGATAAACTCAAACTTCTCCATGTGATGTTTGCTAAAGTAATCGCATGATGCAGGATACACTACCAGAATAGATGAATTCTAGCTCTGCTATCCAATAAAATCAAGAGATTGCAAGGATATGCTATAACATATTTAAATAGTCAATCGTGTTCAGGTAAATTATGCTCTCAACTTCTTTGCTAACTAAATATTTGAGAGGTAAAAGAGAAATTTAATAGAATATTTGATACCTATGCATCCCTTATAGAGATTAAATGTTAGCCCCAGGAAGGTGAACCCTCGATTTCTGATAATTTTTACAGTAGTAACATAAAACAACTCTTATGAATAAGTCGTCTTAAGGGAAGTAATTCCTTGACAAAATAATCAGAATTAGTTCCCTTTAGTACAGAAAATGACTGATAAACCGACACTTCCGACGAAATCTTTGCCAGTTTAGTGTCGAAGAATGAATACTTTTTTTCTCTGTTTTATATACTATTCAGCCAATACACTGCTGATTTAGAATACACTAACTTTGTAAATGTTTATTTTGTAGTTTTTTAGTTTTATTTGGAAATGGTAGCTTCCATCAGTCTTGACAGACTATGGATACCCACTGTAGGCGTGGCTACTCAATCAAATTTTGTGGTAAGAGTTGTGCGATTCCCAACTACGCTTCTTCTGAGTCGGCATTTTAAAATACCAGTGGCAAGTGGTATTTCAGGGCGAGAGGAAACACTGTTGAGATAAGCGGAGAGCGCAGATAGTGCCTAGACTTCCCAAATGATCGCCCATCTGGTACTAGCCAAGCTCAACGTTGCTCAACTTTAGTGATCTGATGAGACCCAGTGTGTCAATGTGATTTTGTCGTATATACTTGGACATACACGCAACGTGTTTAGTCAATATATATACTTGGACATACATATACATATATAGGTCCTTTATGCAATAAATATAGTACTATTTGACTGCATCTATTAATCATACTCCGACTCGGTCCATCCATCCTCAGTTTGAAATAGCATTACGTTCCTAAATCTGTTGATATGTAATGTACGCATCACTAATAAAAATCTCTTATTTCCGCTCTCTTCACCCTGCAGTTCCAATTATATCTTATTGCAAAACAACCCTAACCCTAACTTTCTCTTTAGATTCTACGTCTTAGAAAGAAGATCTTTCTGCTGACGGGCGAACATGTTTGTGAACAATTATTTTATTTATTTATTTATTGCCCATGTGATTAGCTTGTTTAAATTACTTTTTTCTTCGACCAAATGGACTTTCTGCGCTTATCTTACGCCCGTAGCAGACCAACTAAAGACAACCCAGTCTGTAACAATGAGTCCGCCGAGGCAGATTCCTTTCTTATCTCGTGTGTCTTCTCTCGTTTAATTCTTGGCGCATATTAGAAATGTAAAAATCTGACAGCTGCTTGATGTCAGATACTGTATCCAAGATGAACTCCAACAATTTTGCAGACGTCGTAATTATCGGATCGTATTTCCTCTTATATGATGAAGCCAGCTGAGAGAATTTAAGAAAAAGATTAAAACTTTATTGGAATTATGGCTCTTGGTGTTGATTAGGATTTAATATGTCCATCTTTGAAAAAGAACTCTAAGTATTCAATCATTAATTAAAGATCAGAAGATGTATCCTTGAGCCAAACTTGTTTTAATTATAAATTCTTATAAAATGATTGATTCCTGTTCGTTTGAAAATGCTCCATATTAAAAACTAGCCGAGTCAAACAGAAAGTCGGGTACACTTGAAATTATCTTACCACCAACACTTACCCTGTGAACTCGGAGTATGGGAAATCTCCATATGCACAAAACAAAATCACTAAAAAAACAAAAATACCCTAAGGGTAAGGATAATGAGTAAACGTTGGATAAAATGATGGTTAAAATTATTACGAACTTGCCAGGATTTGAACCTGGAATCTTCTGATCCGTAGTCAGACGCGTTATCCATTGCGCCACAAGCCCTATCTGTACACCGAAAGATGTCACCGCGACTGTATACAGATAGTGCTAAATTCTGTTGACATGGGCAGGTAACTTTTTCGACAAAAACGAAACGGACCAAACCCCCTTATGTATTTAGATCGAGACAATCTAGAGACTCACACCTTTCAGGGGAAAAAAAGGAATTTTTCAATTCGGTGCATCCCTTCGAAAATTTCATATATATATATATATATATATATATATATATATATATATATATATATATATATATATATATATACACACACACACACACACATAAATAAATAAACATTTAGAATTTTATTAATTGTATAGATATCGATACTGGTGCTAAAAATTAATGAAAACACCTCCCGACCTATGAGACTCTATTAGAAGACTAAAAAGATAAAAGAAATTAATTTTTAAAAATACCCAACATTAATGAAATTGTCTTTTTTAGCAGGTAGCTGCGACGTTGCTGGGGATCGAATGATAATCAACGAATGTTCCACAGAATACTTTTATTGTAATCGAAATCGGTTAAATTGGTCATGTTTAAATAAAATCGGTTGCTTGCTTGCTCAAGTTGGGGACCAACTGTAATGCATCGGTAGGAAGCTTCAGGTGCCTTCCCGTAGTGAATTAGTCCACCATACATTGTATTCTAAATTGCATTGTAAGTAACCTACGGTTTATTTTATTAAATTAGTTTTATATGATGGCTTGAATTCAAGTGTAAAATTCAAAAATCAAGTATCATGGTTCAATTTTGCCTTAAACAGAATTTTTTAATTCGAATACACCTTTATCTTATCAAAGAACCTACTGTCGATTTTATAAAAAAATATTTTTTATATAATGGCTTGAATTAAAGTTTTAAATGCAAAAGTCATATGTAATCAGTTTTTTAAAATAGTCACCTATATAGGAGTCTATTCGTGACCAGACGCACACACACACACACACACACACACACACACACACAGGCGTTCAGCTTTATATTATAGATATAATGGCTTGAATTAAAGTTTTAAATGCAAAAGTCAAGTATCAGGGTTCAATTGTGTTCTAAAGAGAATCATTGATTTTGAACGCGCCCCTTTCTTATTAAAAAACCTACTGTTGATTTTATACGCCGGTTTCTTCTGCTTATGCGGTGATAAAACTTACCGAATGCACTTCGATGGTAGCTTTTTAAGGTGTTAATTTGGTTCATAATCGGTCTGAGCCTTCTTTAATCGGATTTTTTTTTATTCATTAACATTTTTCATATTTATAAGAGGTATTCTGATGCGAAACCTATTTAAGAACACTCCCAGACACATGCATTATATAAGCGTGAAATTTCTAGAAAATCATCCCAGCCATTTCGGAGCCCATAGAGAGCGAACTTACACACCGACAAAGCGCCTTTAATACATAAGCACAAATTATAGACGGGAATAGACCAATAATGGATTTTTAGATTAGGCTCAAGAGCAGCGGGTTTTCTAATTTTTATATGATTCAGTATCGGCAAGATATTGGATTGCAACACGGCTTCGTGGTGTCAAGTTGTCGGATTGCCACACGGCTCAGTAGCAATGAGTTTTGAGACTACCATATGGATTAGCATCTAGCGAGTGCCACACGGCTCAGCGAGTTTTCAGATAGACACACGGCTCAGTTATGGTTAGTTTGCCACGTGACTCATTAAAAACGAAGATTTTGATTGTCACATTGCTCAGTAACATCGAGTTTTCGAATTGTCCCACGGCTCAGCAGAGGCAACATTTCGAATTGCCACATTCTCAGTAGCGGTTATCTGTTGGAAGAAAAAGCAAAACACTACAAGGTGGAACAATTAAAGTGTCTCTCTCAAGAAAACAACGCTACAGCTTTATTTAAAAACTTTATTGAAAAAAATCAGATCAGGTAACTTGATTATGTAATAGAGCTGACATCTATTCAATGCAACCGCCTTCAGCCTCGATCACCTCCTCGATATGGGATCGGAACTGGGAGCATTTCCACACATATGACCAAACGACGTAGACCAGCGGGCCCAGGTCGAGTGAGGAAGCGGCCACCTGATTGCATCAGATTATCATCACTCTCTTCAGCAAATCCAATTACACTTTGGTGTTGACTTTCCAACCGACTTCGAAGACGTGAGGTGGCATGATGTGGCCCTCAATTTAAATCATACCAAAGGCCATAACCGTGGCCGGAAACTTTGATTTCTGTCACCCTGGACACGTCCTCAAGCGTTGACCTGTCTGGATTTGCATTTTAAGGGTGTTGGCAATGGTCCTGTTGTCATAACTTGGATCAGTAGGGAGCATGAGTTGTACAGTGGTGCATCTCCAATATCGCTCGTTGAACATTGTGTCACTTTCAGACATGACAGGAGGCTTCTATCGCTCTTGGGATTTGTACACAACTTGCTAAGTAGTAGACGGTCCACAAAAAAACAAAATGAAAAGGAAACCCATTTTCATCAACTGGAATCAGATCGTCTCTTCTCGGGTGGAAATCTTATCGTTCCATCCGGTAAATATCAATAAATGACACCTTAAATTAATTTTTTAAAATATTTTTAAAAAAATAATAAGATTAAAAAATCTGTCATCACAAAATGAGACTTGATTCCCTAACTCGTCTCCACTTGTGCCATAGATGTACCTTATTGATCTTATTCCGAATTGTTCGTCTTCCTAGCAACATTATTTTTTTTTTATACATTTTACCATATTGTTTCCTTGCCTCCTTCTCAAAATATAACAGCAAATTAACTGTTTATTTTTAATCTGCCGATTCGATTTTCAATTAAAACAAACGCAAAAAATCAACATTCACATTTTCTCCCAAAATACTATTTTCCAATCTCGAACAGTTTCGTATAACTAAATCATGCCGTAATTAAGAAAATGAATTAAATAATTAAACTTCTATTTTAGATTCTTAGATTGGCCAGGAGAACTTTATTCTAACGATGTTTACTCGGAGTTTTCTCTTTATGTTAAGAGAAATTAAACACTCTCTGGATCAGCGGTTTCCTTTGCCTTTTTCTTTTATCATCTAATGAATAGAATTGTTTTACCATTGATTCAAGTCTTTATATCTAACCGCACTGATGAGCTGTGAAACAGCGAAACAGTACTGTATGTGGATGACTATATATATATATCTGTGTGTGTGTTTATTTTAAGTGTGACCTCTCTCCCACAGAAGAGACGTTGCGAGCCTATCCTTGTTTTATCATTATTTCCATGGCAGGTGCTCGTCTGAACTCCAATCTCTGGTCCCCCTCGCCAATCTTTCACGAAAAACACCCGTCTAGCTTAATCCACTGTGAAAAATTTCCCCCACTCTTTATCTGTGCCTAAATCAAAACGTGGATTCCATGAACAAAGCTTCTTTCTTAGAACTACACGCCTGTGGAACACTGTTCTGACTGCCTGCTTCCCACCTGACTACAACTTGGATGTCTTCAAGTCCAACGTTAACAAATTCCTAATGAATTGCCCCCTTAAGTAAACACTTCATCAAATCTCCACACTAACGTACTGTACTTGCAATAACCTTTATCCCTGCGTGGCTTCCGGGCCTTGATAAGTGGTGACCACCGTGTAAAAAAAAAAAAAAAAAAACACAACACCGAATATTGTAGTTTGTGTTTTTTTTGTTTTTTTTGGAGGGGGGTATCGAGGGCGCTGAAAACAAATATGGTACTTAAACCCGTCGCAAATTTACCGTTTGCATGGTATTAACTCTTGTACACTGGGACTATTTTGCACTAATTCTGATTCGTTTCATCTGGCCATCGATCGTCTCATCAGTTTAGTTAGACAAATAAAACTTCTTTTAAAGTTCACTCAAAATTTTACAATTCACTTAACGAATTATTGAGTTAACTTATCTACTTTACTAAGAGGAGTGACCTACGGATAGAGATCGTTGGGTTGGGTTATTTCGCTCTTGGCAGGATTCAAAGTTTACTTTCTACATTTTGGTCAACTGTTTCACGCATGCCCTATGGCAAACTCGCATTATTCCATGTCTTCGGAAAATAACGTGACGTCATTATTTTGCTTTACTATTATGCCCTGTTGTGCCTACGCCGTTTGACTCTTTCTTTTGTGATTTGACCTTACATGTCACCCATGTGATGTGTCTACGCCATTTGATCTGCTGCCCTTTGCCTCGAAATATGTCACCCATCTTTGATTCGTTTCTGGGAATGATTCTGTTTTGCATATGTGAGTCATAATCACATGTACTAAGTGTAATCCTTGTCAAATTCCACACGAGCTCACTTACTCGCTATTGACGTCGGGCGCTTCTGGGCTTGACCTTTACTCCTGACATGAAATGGAACACGTATATCAAATCCATTGCAAAGGTCGATGGAAAAATGATTGGATCCTTCTACCGCTCCAGTAGATATCTCACTGCTGATGCAATCCTCTATCTATATAAAAGCTAAGTATGTCCAAGGATGGAGTACTGCTGCCACATATGGGCAGGAGCTGCTAAAAACAGCCTATCGTACCTTGACAGAGTACAAAATAGACTTCGTGGCTAAGTGGGGGGTGCCCTTTTCTCTTCCCTACAACCTCTTTCCCACAGAAGAGACGTTGCGAGCCTGTCTCTGCTTTATCGTTATTTTCATGACAAATGCTCAGCTGAGCTTCAATCTATGGTCCCCCCTCGCCAAACTTTCACGAAAAACACTCGTCTAGTCAAAACCACTATCAATAATTTCTCACACTCTTTATCTGTGCCTAAACATAAACATAGATTCCATGAACAAAGCTTCTTTCTTAGAACTGCACGCCTGTTGAACTCTCTTCCGATTGCCTGCTTTCCAGTTGACTACAATCTGATTGTCTTCAAATCCAATGTAAACAAGTTCTTTACGAACCGTCCCCATAAGTATTCCAATTTACAAAATTCCCACTACTTATGTTTACTACGTTATACTCACATTGACTAATGTATACCCATTAACCCTTATCCTCGAGTGGACTCCGAGCCTTATTACGTGGTGAAAGAAACAAACCGGGAAGCAAAAAAAAGACAGAGTTTTGTAAAGTGTTTGATAAAAAATAACAAGCCATGGAGGCTCATCTTTCTTGCTTCTTTTGCCACGTCTTATTTTATACTTTCTGTTCTTGACACGTATTCATCACCTCTAACTTAACTACCTTCTAATTTCAACCTCAATTTAAGACACCTGTACAATGACAGAAGAATGCTTCTTTTTGCATCCAGACTTACATTTAGATTTGCGTTAAAAGCTGCTTCTGGTTGATTTCTTCCGAGAAAACCAATAGTTTGTTTGATACCAGAGGAATACAATTCAAGGACATTTTTTTCTGTTGACAATATTCTAAATAAGAAGAATCATTTAAGTAACGTCAATTAAAAATAAAAAAGCTATTAATTAAAAAGTATTCCCTAAATGTTCGAAGTATAGAATTGAAATTATTGTTTTATTTTTATTTTTGGATCGATTAAATAATTGTTATTTAAATTATTAACATTTTGATCGGAAATGCAGTGTCATTGATGAAAAATGTTTTTATAGGTATTTATAAGTTATTTATAAGTGATATTAGAAAGGTTCTTATGAAAATTACGGGTTAGTATTTCCAAGAAAGTCGAAATATATCAAGTATTGTGTGTCTAAATATGCGAGTAAAGTTAGGTAATTATTTTTTATTTGTTTAGTATAAACATTTATATGCTGTTATACATAAATTAACATGTATTGTATAAGTGGAATCGCATGAAGGTCTCTAATTATTAGTAACTAGCTGACCGAAACATGCTTATGAATGTGTAGCGACATATTAATGCTATGTACTGTTCATAACTTTATGTGCATATATATATATATATGTATATATATATATATATATATATATATATATATATATATATATATATATATATTAAAAAGTTTAGAGCGGTAGCTCTGGATATATCTAAGGCTTTTGACAGGGTATGGCATGAGGGTCTCCTCAGTAAAATCAGAGCATACGGTATCACTGGTAGAATACTTAACATAATGAAATCCTTCTTAGATAAGAGAAAAATCCAGGTTGTCCTCGACGGTCGTACATCTAAACAATATGATATAAATGCGGGGGTGCCCCAGGGTTCTATCCTTGGACCTCTACTGTTCCTGATATTCATAAATGACCTCCCCGACAGCATTGCCTCTGAGATGGGTATATATGCTGATGACACTACACTCTATGGCAGGCACGACAGGAAGGCGAATGAACACATTTCTAAAGAAATGACAGAAACACTAGAGGAAGACCTCCAATCTGTAGTGGAATGGGGACAAAAGTGGTTGGTCGCGTTCAATGCTGCCAAGACTAAACTAGTTTCATTCAATAATTACAAGAAACCCTCTCTACCACCCATAGCAATGGCCAACGACTCTTTATCTGAGAGTCCATCTTTCAAACTCCTTGGCCTAACGTTCACAGGAAACATGAGTTGGAACAATTACATTGAAGGCATTGCCAGGGCCGCTGCAAGAAAGGTGGGTTCTCTCTACCGTGCTAGAAAACTACTAACACCCGAAAGTATCCTGTACCTCTATAAGGCCACCATTCGCCCATGTATGGAGTATTGCTGCCACATCTGGGCTGGTGCATCTGCTACTAGTCTCTCGCTCCTTGACAAGGTTCAAAAGAGAGTCGCAAACCTGATAGACCCTGAACTGGCATCTAAGCTCCAGCCTCTGTCCCATCGACGAAATGTTGCATCCCTCTGCCTTTTCTACAAGTATTTTAGTGGTGAATGCTCTGACGAACTGCAATCACTTGTGCCCCCACGACGTGAGCACATTCGACAAACCCGACAGGCTGCTAAATCCCACCCCCACACTGTAGAGATCCCTAGATGTAAAAGATCCTTTTACTCCAATAGTTTCTTCCCCAGAACCGCTAGACTCTGGAATTCCATTCCAGGTCCCTGCTTCCCCAACAGTACTGACGTGCAGAAGTTCAAGTGTAACGTGAACCGACACCTTGCTGCCCAAATCCCTACATAGTACCCCAGTAGTTGTTGCCCCTGATAGAAGCCCCCTACACCAAAGTGGCAATTTGCCTTGTTTGGGGTGAAAATGTAATAAAAAAAAAAATGTTTAGACCCAAAATTGACGGAGGAGTTTGGTAGAGTTTGCAAAGGTCAACTCTTTCAACTTTGACATCTTGCCAGCCAAATGTATCCCACAAAACTGATTAAAAAGCTTGCTGCGTGTCTGAAAACTCTTTATGTAAAATTTCAAATGTTTAGCCCGAAAATTGGGTAAATAGTTTGCTAGATATATGTTTATCTATCTATCTATCTATCTATCTATATATCTATCAATCTATCTATCTGTCTATCTATCTTTATATATATATATATATATATGTATATATATATATATATATATATATATGTATATATATATATATATAGTTTTGGACGTTTTCTTAACCTTGAAAATTACATATATATATATATATATATATATATATATATATATATATTTATATATATACGAGCAAACAGTTAATAAAGCATATTAAAAAACACTTTTAAATGAGTTTTAAAAAATATTTAATCTGAAAAGGAAACACTAGATAAGTGGATAGTCCTTAATCAACGGAGTTTCGAAGAAATACTTTCCTTCTCATCAGAGGGTAGAAATTAGCAAAATGAGGGATCGGATTTTGCATGCAAAAGTATTTGATGAAACAACGAGTAAGTCAAATATCTTACTTGAAAACAAAAAAAGTGAAGCAGGGGAATATGGTGAAGAAAAAGGTGATTGCACATGAATGGATAGTCTGGTGGAAGATAAATAATATTTTATTTTATTTTATATATATATATATATATATATGTTTGTGTGTGTGTCAGCGAGAGAGAGAGAGAGAGAGAGAGAGAGAAAGAGAGAGATATTTATATGAAATAATATACTTTTATTTAATGTTATTTGATATTTTAAAATCTTTCAGATGAAAGAAGCAACGCAAGTCTTCAAAAATATATTGTTAAAATCGCAAACCAATTTCAATCTAATCTTTCACTGTTGAAACGTATTAAAAATACTTTTTCTTTTTAATTATCGTTTTCTGTTTCTCTTTAAACGGTTTCAATTGAAACGAAAAACAAGGTAAAAGACACTACTCAAAATAGAACGATGAATAAATCGTTCTCATCTTACCAATAAGTCTGAAACTATTTTGACAAATGAATTTCTTTAAGACTATTCACCAACGATGCACTAGTGAATTCAAGTACTTTCTCATAAATAAAACGGAAGTACCCAGTGGTGATATTCTCATTTGGAATTTCCATGGGAAAGTTGCTTCCCAATAATGTTTCTTCTGTGTAAGAGATTGGGTGATATTGTCCGGGAACCAACACACATTGTGTGCAGTTTCAGTTGCAAAAGAGACCAAAGCAAGAAATAGGAAATAACTCCAACTCGTTTGTTTTTTGTAGCAACAACGTTTATTTCCTCATTCTCTCTGTGACGTCTCTCATGTGATCGTTTTCTCGAGCACCCTTCACGCTTCGCACGTCTTTACAGTCTCTTTTTCCTTACTGGTGACATCAATTCTGCATACATTTACATGCGCGCTATGTTATAATTGTCATAAGAGGATCTTCTCGATAGTTACAAAGTATGATTATCGCCATCAAATATAAACACTTATATCGAATATTTATGGAGATAGACGTACCAGATAAATTGTGCTGTAATAAAATCGTAACTTTCCTGGCAAGCATGTGTGCGTGCTTTACAGAGTGTGTCGTGTAACAATAGAAAAAAAAAGATAAAAAGGCTAAAATTACGACAGTTGGTTTTATGGTTGACGGTCACATGAGCGACTCAGACTGTCGCTGTTTCTATGCAAATGAGACAGGTAAATAAAAACGGGCGTGAAGCGAACATGTGACGCGTTGGAAGAAGGCGTGCTACGTACTAAGTCAGTTTGATAGAGTGACCAGTTTTGGAGTTTGAGGTTTTGACAACAGAGTATCAAGTTGTGGAGTAGGAAGTTTTCCAACAGAGTATCGGGTCTTGAAGTTGGAAGATTTGACAACAGAGTGTCGAGTTGTGGAGTTGAAAGTTTTGACAGCATTGTGTCGAATTGATCCAAGAAATTGTTTGTTCAACCATAATGCACAACAAACAAAAACATAGAAACGACAGTTTACAAGTGATTATAAATTATTACTGACAGCCGCAGAAAACAATCTGTAAAAAACAAATATATATATATATGTATATATATTATATATATATATATATATATATATATATATATATATATATATACTAGCAATCGGTGCCCGGCGTTGCCCAGGTGTTTTGAAGTGTATGCTGAGGAAAAAAACAAACGGTCAATTTTTTTAAACTTTGACCCCTATTATGACCTCTTAACATTTATTGTTTAGGGATCAAGTAAAGTTAATAAGTTAGATCCATGTCCAAGGAATCTATATATAAAATATCACGTCTTCAGACCTTAAATTGTAGGAGGAGTTTGGTAGAGTTCTCAAAGGTCTAATTGTTGAATATTGACCACTTAATCGCCAAATTTATGTCGAAAACCTATCACATCGATTTTCCCAAATCTCAGTACCCTGTATATCAAATTTCGAATCTGTAGGCTTAAAATTGACAGTTTTAGCGTAGGGAAATGCACACAGACGCACAGACACACACAGACACTATCACTTATACATATATATAAACATAAACATCATATATTTAAGGATAATAGTACGCCATATATATAACAAAATACCATTATTTACTGAAGTGAAAGGAAAACCCGGGGGAACTTTACCCAAAAATAAATCTATATTTTTTTGTGTATATTGATAGTCTGGTACTTATACAGTTTAGTGACGACATTAAAAAATGGAAATATTGGAAAAAAATTTTATTGTACGTAACTGTTATAGACTGAAGTTCTCCGAAAAAAAATTTCACTTCATTTGATCAAGTAGTTTTTTTTTTTACAGCGAAAAACAATGATTTATCACGGCTACGTCAACGTGGCCATTTTGGAAATGTTATTGCAGGCCCAGAAATTCCCCAAGGGCAGGTAACTGCCGTACATAGCAGAATACCTCCATTTTAGGCCAATCTAGCCCTTTTTCCCCCCACCAGAATGAGATTTTTGTTTTTGCGAAGACAGATGCCATTTTTGGGGTGTTTTTTTTTCTAATTTGTAACAGAAGTAAATAAACGAAGTTTCGAAGTTATCCATGCGTGTCCAACTGAGCATGTTTCGAAAATAATCTCGTATAAAAATTCTACAATTCTTTGCATTCTTCAATTTCTTTGCATATTCAATAGTATTCTTATTTAAAAAAAAACGCAAAAAATTGCAGATTTAAAAAAAGAAAAGAAAAAAAACGTAAAAAAATTGCAGATGTGTTGTGCGCATCTCAATATGGCGAGAAAAAAAAGGCTAGATTGCGAAATTTGGCCTAAAATGGAGGTATTCTGCTAGGTATATTTCCAAAATGGCCACGTTGACGTAGCCGTGATAAATCATTGTTTTTCGCTGTAAAAAAAAAAAAACTACTTGATCAAATGAAGTGAAATTTTTTTTCGGAGAACTTCAGTCTATAACAGTTACATATAATAAAATTTTTTTTCAATATTTCCATTGTTTAATGTCGTCACTAAACTGTATAAGTATCGATAATCTTATCAACACCCCTTTTTTCTATTTATTTAAAAAGAAAATACATCTTTATACAAATTCCCTATTAGTTTCTTTTTCGGTTCTCTTATACGATGATCATCTTTATTTAACTATTACGTGTAATTATATTCATACAGATATTCTATATGGTTTATATTTGCGTAATATTTGCGTAGAAATGAAGAAAATCAAATTTATTGTGTATTTATCGTGTTGCCATAACAACGTGACGTAGCCAAGGACGGTAGTGGGCGTGAGTGTGTGTGCGTGTGTGCGCGTGTTTTCGTGCTGTATTGTTTGTAGTAGTAGTAGTAGTAGTACTAATAATCTGTCCAGCGTTTGCTTTCTTGTTTTGTGAATGGCGGACGTTGAGTCGGAGGTTGGATTGTGAAGTTTCGTATTTTTGTAATTTGTAAATGGCAAGTTAGAAAAAAATTAAACCCTTCCAAGATGGACAATAAATAAGACCAAAATATTTTATGGTAAAGTTAAGAGCATAAGAACTATACTTTTTTAGGAGATGTGATTATTGGATTAACCAATCAGAAATCGTCTGTGGCACACACATCTCTGTTTATATATATATATATATATATATATATATATATATATATATATATATATAGTAAGTTATAAAATATATACTGTGATTAAGCTACACTGAATATTCCGCGTTTCATCCACTCTAGGACTCTTCAGGCTTATGCGTGAATTTTGTTTATTGTTTATTCTATATATGTGAATTTTGTGTTTGTCTGTCGTTTTTATATACGCACCTTCTATTGAGATTTTAGTTAGCCAATCAGCTTTCTAGTATCCACCTCGCCCTTCCAATCAGCCAATGAACATGCACTTACTGGACAAAGGCCTATTTGACCTCTGGTAGACCTGTTCCTTTTCAGGTGCTCTATTTAGCCTGGATATCTAGTTTCTTGACCTGTTTTAAATCTAGGTTAGTTTTGGGTTTTTTTTATGTTAATTAATATATATGTACATATATATATATATATGTGTGTGTGTGTGTGTGTGTGTGTGTGTGTGTGTGTGTGTGTGTGTGTGTGTGTGTGTGTGTGACAGTTTATGTATATTCCTGGTTATTTAATTTTTTTCTATTGTTTTTGTTAGTTTTAAAATTATTTTGTATCGCCATCCTAGAGTAAATTTTATCCTGTGAACATAGTTGTTCGCTATTTCTCTTCTACAGTTTAATAGATATTGGGGTTCTTTAAAGTACAGGATAGCAAATTTTTCACGAAAGCATAAACTACATGAGTGGATGAAACGCGGAATATTCAGTGTAGCTTAATGGCCATATATATTTTATAACTAACTAGCTCTACCTACGTATTGAGCACTTTGAAGTAAATACTTACAGTTTACGCATAAATTTATACTTTCGTATATTAATTTTGTGAGTAAATGAAGTAATTATATATGTATGCATATATATATTTATATATATATTTATAGATATATATATATAACCTGTTTATTATACACACATTATTGGTTACATATGTGCATACATGTTTCAGTGGAGTCCCAATTAAGGGACAACGACTCATCAGACCAGGGAAGGGAATCAATTTTGAAGTGGTTCTCAAAATTACATTGGTTTTTATATATGAGTGCGGTGTACATTCTGGAGAAAATTGAAGTGCATACTTTGTGAATGTAAGCAGTATGTTTTTTTTAGGGGTGTGGAGATGGGAAATGAGTGCCGTTTCCCTTGTTTAAGCTGCGATTAGTTGGGAGGCGTTTGATGATTCTTTTAGCTTAGTGGCTATTTATTGCCCTTGATTTTAAATGTCCTAGATATTTATTTTTTTATGGTTGTATATCCTTTACTGGTAGCAACTTTAATTTCTTTTGACAAGTGTTATTTTTATTTATTTATATTTATTTATATTTATTTATTTATTATTTATTTAATAATAATATATGCATATATATATATATTATTGTTATTATTGTTATTATTATTATTATTATTATCATTATTATTATTATTGACTCAGTACTGTATACATTATCTTTTATTTGTCACTAACGGGGAGAATCCGGCGTTACCCGGGTGTTTTAAGGTTTGTGTGTGTGCTCGGGCGGGGGGGGGGTAATAAAAACATAAGAATAAGCGCAGTAAATAGTTTTAAATATTAAATTATTAAATATTTTTATTTGTTTAAATATTATATATTAAAAAAAAATGTTAAAACTTACAAAAATCGAAAAACACAAAAAAAAACTAACGTAAGGCAAACGAACGATGTTAAATGTAAAAATCGGAAAAACAAAAAAAAAAAAAAAATGAAAACGCGAATATTGAACGTAAAAATGGCTTAAATAACCCTATTTCAATATTAAAATTTTAAAAATCAAAAAAGGAAAAATGACACCTCACACCACGATTCGAACTTACAACCTTTAGATAACGACGCGGACCTCTAATCAAGTGAGCTTAGATTCCGTTGGTGAAATTGAATCGGTTTTTTAAATATTTAAACTAAATCATCTTCCGGCGTCATTTGCGCAAGCACAGAAGCGAACTTCTTATGAGAGGACTGTTTTTGCTACACCCTCACTGTAAAAAAAACTGATGATTTTAGGGTGGTACCCGGCGTTTCCCGGGTGTTTGGAGGTGTGTGTGTGTGTGGGGGGGTTAAAGAACTTCTTAAAAATCGGAAAAACCCAAACAAAAAAAACAGCCAACGAATGAAAAACTTCTTTTAAAAAATCGGAAAAACAAAACCCCTCCCCAAAAAATGACGGCGTTTCCCGGGTGTTTGGAAGTGTGTTGTAGGGGAGGGAGCAAAGAATCAGCGAATAAATAATAAAAAACAAGTTCGGAAAAAAAAAAAAAATCAAACCGCGAACGGACGTATAACTTCTTTAAAACAATCGGATAAACAAAAGCCCCAAAAAGGGGGAAAAAAAACAAAAACAAAAAACACAGCGAAAAGCGAAAAAAAAATGGTATAAATTACCTCGTTTCAATAATAAATGTTTAAAAATGGGGAGAGAAAGTATATCTGGGATTGAACCTGAAATCTTTAGATAACGACGCTGTCACTTAACCCATGCCGCTATAGACGCGTGCATGAAATAAGGTGGGTTTTTATAATATTTAAAACAAATTTAATGTACAACGTCTTTTGCGCGTATTGACGCATGCGTAAAGCCATCTTATCATGAAGATACCATTTTTTCACCCCTCCCTGTAAAAAAGAGAGCCGTTAAGGATGAAGGAATTAATGTTTTTGCCCAATTTTTCGATATTTGTCGACCGAATATTCGAGCTTTAAAATGATACTTATGTGGCGAAAATCCGTGGTCCGTAGCGAAACTTTTTGCGAGACATACAAACACACACACACATACTCACACACATTTTGCCTTTTATTTATATAGACTATAGGGGTACCCGGTCTTGCCCGGGTGTTTGGGGGGTATGTAGGAGAGGTTGACCCTGTTATGATATTATAAAAAAACACAATGTTAAGAAAAATTGGAAAAACAATACAAAGCAAAACAGCGAACAAACGTGAAACAAAAGGAAAAAAAAGGTGTAAAAGAGGAAAAAAAGTTTTGGTAGAAAGACAGGCTCGAACCCGAAACATCGAGGCTAAGGCGGAAAAAAATGGCCGACACGTTATCCCTACGCAAAAGAGACATACAACTATGAACGGATAAAATTAAACGTTTTCAAAACTTGCAGGCGGTTTTAAACTAACGTCAACGTTTCTAGGTCAAACATGACGTCATTGTCGTAGTAGGTGGAGCAGAGAAAATGAAGGAACGATTTTTTCGGCACCCCTCCCTGTACAAATTTTAGGGTGAAAGAATTAATGTTTTCTGTCAATTTTTCGATATTTGTCGGGCGAAGGTTGGAACTTTAAAATGGTACCTATTTGGCGAAAATCCGTGACTCGTGTCGAAGGTTTCTGCGAGACATACAAACACACATACATGCATACAAACATACACATATTTTCGCTTATATATATATATATAAAATATATATATATATATATATATATATATATATATATATAGAGAGAGAGAGAGAGAGAGAGAGAGAGATAAAAAGTTCTTATATCCTGTTTAATTCTATACTAGGTCTTTTTAATGATTGATTGTCGCCCGGCATATGTGCTGCTTTTTGTGGCAATCAAGTAAACCTAGTATAGAATTTAACACTATATGGGTATAAATAGGAATAATAGATAATATATCAAGTAATAATGTAAAAAATATCAATGTATATATATATATACACATATATATATATATACATATATATATATATATATATATATATATATATATTACTAATAATTAGTAATAAATAGCGATATTTACAACTAGAAATAAAATAGGTTTAAGATTCTCAAAATTTGTAATAGAATGTCTACAAGAACCTGTGCCGTCGTGGTTAGAATACTTGGTAAAATCAATTGTAGAAATGATATTCTCCTGAACGTTTAAGATTTAATTCTTAGTGTGGGCGACTAAAAAATACAATTATGAATTACTTAGGACCTCTATCAAGCCATGACCGCCTGAATGAGAGCATGTTGCTAGCATGAAGTAAATAAGGGGTTCCGTTTCAAATTCCGCCCAGAAACGTTCCCGAGTTCAACAAGACTTACCGGCATACGATCTGAGGTTACATCGAAGGAAACGCTGTGAAAATGAAACTCAAGATGAGAGTAGTACGCTGAAGAATAAATTTAAACTTATCAAAAACTTTTGCAAGAGACTGATATCATAAAAAATAAGCATATTGATTTGTTCCTATTGAGCACTCTCACTTTTGACCTTGTACCATATTTTGTTACATTCAGATTGCTTGTAAGTTCCAAACTTTACTGTTATGCTTCCTTCGAACATAAGCGAATATATATATAAGTAAGTTGATCACCGAAGCAAATAAGTTCAATATCACTAAAAGGCTGGATCAAATATTTTAGTTTGACCCTCTCCCCGCTGAAGCCTATCTGCTGCGATGCCTTTCCGCAACCACAGAAACGATCTGATCATTCACGCCGATCTGACCTTTCACTTTTCATAGTGACCCCTCAGCAAGCGAATTTTGGCAATTGTTCATTTGGATCGATTTCCACTTGGTTTTGGAACCAAATACAATAACCCCGTGCTCACATCTGGCCTTGTCTGTAAGGCCACGAAGACACGCTAACAAATGGTACTTAACCAGATTAAAAAAGAAAATCTCAGTATCAAACGGAGGACAGAATCAAGTTAATTTTCCAAATGGTAGAAAAATTTTTATGGAGTTTTTATATTTATCGGTTTATAAAACTAAGATATTCTTCAGACGTGTAAATGTGGCGAGGCAAATGCCATTCAAACTTGAGCATGTCAGATCAACGAAAATGATATTTCAAACTTAAGTATGAAAGACCAACAAAAATCCTATTTCAGACTTGAGCAGGATAGCTCAACGAAAATGCTATTTCAAACTTTAGTATGACGAACCAAAGAAAATGCTATTTACAACTTGTGCATGGCAGCTCAATCAAAATACTATTTCAAAATTGTGCATAACAAACCGAGCTAAATGCTATTAAAAACTTAAGCATGAAAAAATCAAAGAAAATGTTATTTCCGACTTGAGCATAATAGCTCAAAGAAAATACTATTTCAAACCCAGGCATGACAGATCAAAGAAAATGTTATTTCCAACTTAAGCATGGCAGACTAACGAAAATGTTGTTTTAAACTGAAACGTGACAGACTAAGGACTCATCTTAAATCTATTTAAAAAAGAAAAGTTGATCAGTGATTTCTTTTTGATTTTGCGATATTCTAGTCTAGTTCAAGAGATTATTTTCTTCTCTAATCTCAGAAGGGCCAATCATCGGCAGAGATGCGAATACATAGAATTTAATATCCAAAGATTTAATATTCCTAAAAGAGATACATGAAACTTCAAGTTGGAATTTATACTCTCTCAATACTGTGGTAGGGACTGTATGATTTACTTAATGAATAGAAACGTAGACATGGAATTTGCTATGCTGAGTTCGAATCCTATTAATTTTGTTGTATTCAATTATGTATTAATACTATTGAAGCAACGTTAATTTTGATCAGTATTTAAATCAAGCAAATCAAATTTACTATAACAACTTTTAAAGTGCAACAAGCCAGACAAAAGTGCAGCTGGAAACTGGTAGTAAACACATGAAACTTTAGTCCCCTTTGAAGTAATCTCCCCCGGCTGCAATGCACGTATACCATTCCAAAAACTTCTGAAACGTCTCATGGAAATCCTCTTGTGTGAGCGTGTCAATGACCCTCGTCACAGCCTCTTTCATCTCCTCAATTGTCTCATAACGACAGCCTCTACAGTTGTCCTTGAGCTTAAGGAAGAAACAAAAATCACAGGGAGCAAAGTCTGAACTCTACGGAGGGTGAGGAACTGTCTTAATGCACATCTTGGTCAAATAGTTTCTCAAAAGGATGGAGTTGTGAACTGGTGCATTTGAGTAAATCTTCCGCATCTTTAGTTCCATGCAAATAATTGAGTGCACAGTTCCCACGCTATCATCAAACTGTCTTGATGCTCATCTTGGTCAAATAGTTAGATCCTCTCTGAGAACCCTTGAGACAAACTTCACACAAATCTTCCACATCAGTTTCTGACGAATAATTATGTGTACAGTTTCCACACTGACATCAAACTGTGCACTTATTGTCTTTATAGACACTGACAATCCTTATTCATGAAATTCTTTATTTGGCCAATCAACTCTGGTGTTCTGTCTACCTTACTCCTCCCACACCGCGCATCAATTCTCACGAATCTCTGCCTTCTTTGAATCTCTTATGCCGGTCAAAAACTGATGCTTGATTCATGTAAGATGTTTCAAAACCTGTCTGAAACATTCCATACGTTCCTGTAGCATTTTTTAAAGTTTAAAATAGAATTTTATTGCATCTCGTTCTTCTATAAGTGTCTTCACGCCCAGATTGCATTTTTGAAATTCATCAGGCTTTAGTAGGGTGTATTCCAATTCCTACTGTAGCTGTTTATTTGAACCTGAAATCATAAAAATTGGTCAGTCATATCATAAGATGTATAGCAATAACAAACTGAGTTTTCAAGAGTCTACAGCAATTTTAGTCTGGAAACTGATTGAAGGCACCTCATATACATTTCGTTTAAATCTTTGTCTCGGGTTACTTTAAATCTGGATATAATAAACGTATATGGAGCAGAAACAGAGAAGAAAAGAGTCTGCTGTTCTTCTAATAAGATGAAAATGATGAAGGTACATCGTTTGCTTGTTTCTTTAGAGACTGCAATTTGGCACTAAGGAGAAAGATTTCTGGAAAACTGTATTTAAGTTTTGGTTGATTATATTTTACTCCAGAATCTAATGTTCAAACGTGCTTCATTGATCAAAGAACTGTAATTAGCTAAATATCAACGGCCATAATGCTTGCAACGCTGTCTTGAACTGTTTGGCCATCAGAAGTCTCACCATGGCTTGGAGTTAAGTAATGGCTTGTAAAACCAGTTCATATCTGTTAAATTCGGTCTTTGTAGAGTTGGAAGTTAAAAGTCAGGTTCCAATTTTAAAACTTGGCCATTCATTGTAATCTACACTGGCTAGATGTTAAGTAAATCGATTTCAGATTTTTTTACATCATATAGCCACTGCTCATCAAGGCCCAGAAGCCACTCAAGGATAGTTAATAGATACTGTAATAGAAACTTGATAAGTTAATTTATTTTAAAGGACGACTCTTCAAGAACCTGTACAGGTTGGATTTGAAAATGACCATGTCATAGTCAGCTGTGAAGTAGCTCTGTAGTATTGTTTCCAGCGACGGGCAATGGAGTTTTCGCTTTGATATAGACACAGATAAAGAGTAAGGAAAATTTCTGACAGTTGATGTAGCTAGTTAAGTGTTTACTATGAAAGACTTACAGGGGGGGGAACCCATAGATTGAAGATCAGTAAAACACGTACCATGAAAATAACGACTGAGCAGAAAAAGACTTGCAATGTCTCTTCTATGAGAAAGAGGCTGCAGAGAGGTAAAAAGGGTATCATTCGCCAGATTTTAAAGTCGGTATTGTACCCTGTCAATATCGGATAGGATGCTCTGAACAGGTCCTTCTCAGATTCATTCTCATTAAGAAAAAGAATGAACGCTCAATTCCGCCGAAACTATTAGTGAATTGGTTATTTGGGTTTGGCTAATCGTATACAATAATTTATCAACTAACGGTACCTGTGGAAATTCCACAGCGGACTGATTCATATATAATATATTGATGTTGTCATTCTGTAGACATTCACCGTAAAAGAAGACGCTCTGATATTATTGTAGCTTTTTTGTTAAAACTGCAAAAGTATTTATCTAAGCTAGAAGGAAAACCCGGCATAGCCTTGGCATAAAGTACGCTTAAATATGATATTTTAATTCTTGCAGATTTCGTATATATTATTATAGAGTTAATGTTCTATCGATTTTTATATGTTACAAAGTTGTGATTTCAAAAATAAAAAATATATACATATGACTTGAGCGCATCAGCTCGAATTGAAACTGAAACCCAAACTTATGAAAATTATATATGTGTATATATAACTTGACTTACTACAGCAATAATCTAAACTGAGCCAAAACTTGTGAAGAGTTCTTGATAAAATTATTTATTTAAAAAAATAGATTACTGGAGTGCCATCAGCTATAATCGAAACCGAAACCCAAATTATTTAGAATTCTTGATAAAATTATCTATTACAAGAAATGGAAGTCCATAACAATTAAACGATGGTCACACGGATGTAAGCGTGACACACAAAATAAATGAATAACTGTTGTGTCTGTATCAATAACAACACGAACGCAGAAAGTAAAGTTAAAACAAATATATTAAGACGAAAATATAATACATATTTACAAAGGTGCAGCTGTATTGCAGTTGGAAGATTGTCCGGCAGAGGGTGTGTTAATGTCTTTCATGGAGCAACCGGCACATGCGTCTTGCCTACCCGGCGTTCGAACACAGCTCCCCGGTCTTGCTGACTTGATACCTTTATCTATACCTTGTTCACCCACGTATGCTAATTAGTGGGCGTCTCCACAACAATAACACACACGCTATCATATTAGTATATGTTAATAGTGTGCTTTACCATTAAATGACATAAAAACATGCTGTAAAACAGACATTAAATAATTATTAAGACCATTAATAATAAAGCTGTTACTGATACGTTTTTTTCTGATCTGAAGCATAACGGGTAATGTGGAAAAAGGTGACGGGTTATCCTCCATAAATCTAAAACAAATCATCCCTCCTTTCACTACCAACAATTGAATCTTCACTTTGCACCAATTAAAATGAATGGCTTAATCTTTGAGAAACCCACCCTCCCCCTATTTTGATAAGCTTATAGGACTCATCTTCACCCCAGACCTGAAATGGTAAATTGATATGAAAATTTCTACTAAAGGCCCTGTAAAAATGTTAAAATAAGTATACTCCTTCGATATAAAATTGAACAGTAAAATAAAATAAAAGAAAAGAAAAAGAAAGCTATCTTTGTGCATGTCTTATTTTTTATGAATAATCAAGAAAACGTTTTTATTGGTTAAGGAAAATGCTATCTTTGCGCATGTCCCACATTTTATGAATAATTAAGTAGACATTTTATAACTAAAAAACAACGTGTTTCATTAGTTAAGACAGCGTTTTAATCACGTTTCTCCATATTACCAATGCCTCAAATATGAAGGCAATAAATTCGAACACAATTCGAAAGAATAGAGCTACACCAGCTAAGTGTGATTTTATTGTGCTTTTGTTTAAGTTTCTGTTTATATATATATGTTACTTTTTTTTTATTTGACCCCTATTATGCCCCCTTTAAATTTATTGTTTTGGGCTTAAATCAAGTTATTAAGTTAGATCCATGTCCAAGGAACCTATATCTAAAATTTCAAGTGTTTAGACTCAAAATTGTCGGAGGAGTTTGGTAGAATTCTCAAAGGTCAAATTGTTGAACTTTGACCCCTCAACAGCCTAATTTCTGGCCGAAATCCGAGCACATCGATTTTCCCAAATCTCAGTACACTGTAAATCAAATTTCGAGTCTGTAGACAAAAAATTGACAGTTATTGCGTAGGGAAATGTTCACAGGCACACAGAGAGATAGACAGACACACAGACACGTTCACATACACACACACACACACACACACATATATATATATATATGTGTGTGTGTGTGTGTGTGTGTGTGTGTGTGTGTGTGTGTGTGTGTGTGTGTGTGTGTGTGTGTGGAATACTTTTGTCATGTTCTGCCTTAGCAGAGTTCAAGTCTGACATTGTAACCTAGCAGATAATGCCCTTTTTCTTTCCCTTGCAACCACTTTTCCACAGAAGAGATTATTAGGACTTAACAATTATAGAATTAGTATTTAATAATTATAAAACTTATATTCAATAATTATGAACTTAGTATTTAACAGCTATAAAAACAATAATAAAATTAGTATTTAACAATTTAAATCTTAGTATTAAAACGTCATAAAATTATGTAACAATTGCAACATTATTATTCAATAATTATGAGATTAGTATTTACCAATTATAAACTTAGTATTTACCAATTATTAAATTAGTATTTAGCAATTGTAAAATTAATATTTAATAAATATAAAATTAGTATTTACCAATTATAAACTCAGTATTTTCCAATTATTAAATTAGTATTTATAAATTATAAAATTAATATTCAATATATTTAAAATTAGTATTTACCAATTATAAACTTAGTATTTTCCAATTATTAAATTAGTATTTAGCAATTGTAAAATTAATATTCAATCAATATAGAATTTATATTTACCAATTTCAAACTTAGTATTTACCAATTATAAAATTGATATTTAAAAATCGTAAAATTTATATTCAATAAATATAAAAGTATTTACCAATTTCAAACTTAGTATTTATCAATTATTAAATTAGTATTTAAAAATTGTACAATTTATATTCGATAAATATGAAATTAGTATTTAACAATTGTAAAATTAATACTCAATAAATATAAAATTAGTATTTACCAATTTTAAACTTAGTATTTATCAATTATTAAATTAGTATTTAAAATTGTACAATTTATATTCGATAAATATAAAATTAGTATTTACCAATTTTAAACTTAGGATTTACCATTTTAAAATTAGTATTTAACAATTGTAAAACTAATATGCACTAAATATAAAATTAGTATTTACCAATTATACCCTTAGTATTTACCAATTATTACATTAGTATTTAAAAATTGTACAATTTATATTCAATAAATATAAAATTAGTATTTACCAATTATAAACTTAGTATTTACCAATTTTTAACTGAGTATTTACCAATTATTAAATAAGCATTTAAAAATTGTAAACTTTTTATTCGATAAATATAAAATTAGTATTTACCAATTATAAACTTAGTATTTAACAATTATTAAATTAGTATTTAGCAATTGTAAAATTAATATTCAATAAATATAGAATTAGTATTTACCAATTTTAAACTTAGTATTTACCAATTATTAAATTAGTATTTAAAAATTGTACAATTATATTCAATAAATATAAAATTATAATTTTCCAATATTAAACTTAGTATTTGCCAAATAAAAAAGTTAGTATTTACCAATTATAAATTAGTATTTACAAATTATAAATTAGTATTTACCAATTATGAAGAAAACATTTTAGCTAGTACAGTAAATAATGTTTTTCATTTTTTTTTTTTGACAGGTGAGGATTTTAATATTCTTAATTCCTTTTTAAAAAACACTAAACTGCAAATTATATAAAACAAACAGTGGTACGCAACATTCCTCCATGATTGAATGCGGATCAATGAATATCCAACACCATAGTTGTATTCTCATCAAAATCAGTGAAATTACCATTTTTTCAATCAAATCAATTAATTTTCTGCTTTTGGTCAGGACACACAACGATGCATTGGGTGAAAATTTCGCATCCCTCCCGCAGTGACTTAGTTTATAATAATTAATTGTAGTCTACATTGCACTGTAGAGAACCTACTGTTGATTTTATAAAATTATTTTTATATAATAACTAGAATTAAAGTTTAAAATCCAAAAATCATATACCATTGTTTAATTGTGCCCTAAACAGAAACACTAAATCCGGACGACCCCTTGTCTTATCAAAGAACCTGCTCTTGATTTTAAAAAATATTTTTAAATAATTATTTGACTTAATGTTAAAATGAAAAAGTCAAGTATCAGGGTTCAAGTGTGTTCTAAACAGAAACCTGCATTTCTAACGCGTCCCTGTCTGATCAAAGAACTTGCTGTTTATTTTATATGCCGGGCCTTTCTGCTTGTGCGGGAATAAAACTTTTCAAATTCACTTGCAATGTTAGAGTTTATAAGCCGTTAACTCTGTTAAAATCGGACTGTTCCTTTTTCAATCAGATTTTTCAATTATCGATTAACGATTTTCGAATCATTCTATTTAAAAACACTCCCAGATACATTAAGTATAGTTGCGTGAAATTCCACAAAATTCGGTCCAGCCTTTTCGGAGTTCATAAAAAACGAACACATACACACACACGCACACACACGGGTACACACACAAAGTGTCTTTTATATATATAAGTACAGATATGTCTTTTTTTTTGTTTTGTTTTGTTTTTTTGACGAAGAAGAAAAGAGGGGATGGAGAAAGAAAGCGGGAAATAATTTTAATCATTTTTGTCTTTTTTCTCCACTTTTTTCTGCTTTTTTATGCCGGATAAGAGTGAAAAGATGTCATTACAGACCAATGCCTCGCAATTGAACACCTTTCGGATTAATAGGCAAAAACCCTTACACCTTTGACGATGTATTTCTGCTAGCCAAGTACCAATGTCTTCTGTATTTACTGATGAGTTTCTATTTATAGTCAAGTCTACAGACTTTCTTCATCTCGGACACTACGCACACTCACACATGATTGAGTATCAAAACAAAAACAAACAAAAAATATCCTCATCTTCAACTTTTTTTTAAAAGATTTTTTTTGGCATTCTTTTCTTGGATTGGTCTGCCCTAAAAAACTTATGACCTTTCCTATCTAATATCTTTTCACCAAATTTTCACCAATAAGATATCATCTCGGCTCGTACAGATAAATGGTTGGAGGCAAAAGGGTTAGACATTCCAACACAACAATATTTCATTCTTTAAATTGTCATCTTTTTTTTAATTTGTTTTCATGCTTCTTGTTTTCTTTTTTTTATCAGACCGAATATTCCTTCTCTCAATTATTAGTTTTTGCTTTGCTATGGTCAAATCCGCATCGTCTTACTCTCATTCCCATCTACTTGCCTTAATTTAATTAATAAAAAGTTATGTCTTAATTTTCTTTGTCTTGCCTTAATTCACAACGCCTTGCGTTAATTTCCATCCTTATCTTAATTTTCTTTATCTTGCCTTAATTCACAGCATCTTGCCTCAATTCACAGCGTCTAGCCTTAATTTCCAGCCTTATATCTCAATTTTTTGTCTGGCCTTAATTCACAGCATCTTGCTTTAATTCACAGTGTTTTGCCTTAATTTCCATCATTATCTCGTAATTCTCAGCATCTTGCCTTAATTCACAGCGTCTTAACTTAATTTCCATCCTTATGTCTTAATTTTTTTGTTTGCCCAAATTCACAGTATCATGTCTTAATTCACAGCGTCTTGCCTTAATTCTCAGCATCTTGCCTTAATTTCTACCGTTATTTCTTATTTTTCCTTGTCTTGCCTTAATTCACAACGTCTTGCCTTAATTTCCATCCTTATGTCTTAATTTTCTTTGTCTTGCCTTAATTCACAACGTCTTGCCTTAATTTCCATCCTTATATCTTAATTTTCTTTGTCTTGCCTTAATTCGCAGCATCTTGCGTTAATTTCCATTCTTATGTCTTAATTTTCTTTGTCCTGCCTTAATTAACAGCATCTTGCCTTAGTTTCCATCCCTATGTCTTAATTTTATTTGTATTGCCTTAATTCGCAGCATCTTGCCTTAATTTCCATCCTTATGTCTTAATTTTATTTGTCTTGCCTAAATTCACAACATGTTGCCTTAATTCACAGCATCTTGCCTTAATTATTAGTATCTTGCCTTAATTTCTATCGTTATATCTTAATTTTCCTTAACTTGTCTTAATTCACAACGTCTTGCCTTAATTTCTATCGTTATGTCTTAATTTTCTTCGTCTTGCCTTAATTCGCAGCATCTTGCCTTAATTTCCATCCTTATGTCTTAATTTTCTTTGTCTTGCCTTAATTCACGCATGTTGCCTTAATTCACAACGTCTTTCCTTAATTCTCAGTATCTTGCCTTAATTTCTATCGTTATCTCTTAATTTTCCTTAACTTTAAATTTAATTCACAACGTCTTGCCTTGATTTCTATCGTTATATCTTAATTTTCTTTGTCTTGCCTTAATTCGCAGCATCTTCCCTTAATTTCAATCGTTATGTCTTAATTTTTTGTCTTGCCTTAATTCACAACATATTGCCTTAATTTCCATCGTTATGTCTTAATTTTATTTTTCTTTCCTTAATTCAGGGCGTCTTGCCTTAATTTCCATCGGTCTGTTGTAATTCTCATTGTTTTGCCTTAATTCACAGCATCTTGCCTTAATTCCCACCATCTTGCCTTAATTTCCGTTGTTATGTCTTAATTTCCATTGACTTGCCTTAATTTCTCTTACAGTAAGATGAAACAAGTCTTTGGAGAAAACAAAAATATTTATTTTTCAGCAATATCGTACACAGGATATATATATATATATATATATATATATATATATATATATATATATATATATATATATTTACAAGGGGCGTGCAGTTATCAAGACTTAAAAGCTACTTACAGATAATAGATAATGAGTATCAATATAGTTGGTGAGACAACAGCGTGATGATTGATAATGGAAGAAATTCGGTAGAATTTGATTAAGAGGGCAGCTCAATTAGAAATCGACTACATTGTAGTAAATTGCAAAGTGTATTGCGGTATTGTGTTCCACAGGCAGGCATTTTTAGGAAAAAAACTGTTCATGGAATTTGTGTTTACTTTCGGGCACATATAGAGAGTAGCAAAAATTGTTGATAATGGTTGTAGCTAGACGAGTCTTTGTTGTGAATATTTTACAGCTGGGGAGGCTATAGATTGCAGCTCAGTCGAACCCATGCCATGAAAATATCGATAGAGCATAAATAGATTTGCAGAGTCTCTTCTGTGAGGGAGCTGCTTTAAGGAGGAGAAAATGCTTGGTCTACTGATCATATTATATGCAAGCAGCAGTACAGTGAGGTCTGATGATACTTGTGGTAAAGATCTTGATTTTATTCCTTCAAGTGTCCTAGTACTGCTAAATATGAGAAAGGGGTATAGTTTTAATATGATAAGCCGTCCCTCTCCAATTTGAATGTCTGATATCTCTACTACCCTCCCCCATGTCTGCACGCGATCAAGTTAAAATCACATCTACTCAAAAATACCTTTGGACTTAACTTTATTTTCATAGAGCCCATAAATAAAAGTTACAATTATCGCTTGTGACTGAGCCCGAGATGTGAATCAACACAGCACTATTGGTCTTTTCGATTTAATTCGACGTGTGATGCAGCTTACTTATACCTATCTCCATACATGATGTAAGAACATCTTCCCATCGCATGACCGCAAATATATTCCTCATCAGGAAGTTGACACGAGCTGAGAAGCCAAATAAAGGTGAATAGTCAATAAGAATGCTGGTGACACAAGACGTTTGGAAACACAATAGCTGATGCATACTGCATTAAATTCAAACAGCGGACTTTAAATCGTATGGCATCGTTTGAAGACTTTCTCTGAAACGCCAGACTTGAAAGTTAAACTCTTAGAATCTGAGACGTCTTATAACAGATGGTAGGGCTATGAGTTTGTATTAATTACATTACTAATTACTATTCTCATTATGGTTCTTGTATACACAACGGTCCGGTCATTATATTCTTCGGTATTTCTCAGGTGACTTGTGTAACCTACCGGGAATTTTATACTAAGCACTAGTCGTTTTGGGGGGTACGAAGAGATTATCACTTATCAAGGCTCAGAGGCCACTCGAGGATAAGTGATAAAGAGTGTACAGTAGTCAAAGGGACACATAGTAATTGTTAAATCGTTAGAAGTGTAAATTTGATAAATTGGATTACTTAAGGGGAACAGCTCTTCAAGAACTTCATTACATTGGACTTGAAGACGACCATATTGTAGTCAGCTGGAAAGCAGGCAAACGGAAAAGAGTTCCACAGGTGTGCAGTTCTAAGAAACTCTGTTCATGGAATCGACGTTTAGGTCTAGGCACAGATAAAGAGTGGGGCTTTGTTGATAGTGTTTTCAGCTAGACGAGTGTTTCTCATGACTGTTCGGCAAGGGGGGTATAGATTGGAGCTCAGATGAGTGCTTGCTATGAATATAACGATAAAGCAGAAACACGCTCGCAACGCCTCTTCTGTGAGAAAGAGGTTGCAGAGAATAGAAAAGAGCATCCTCCACTTGGCTACAAAGTCCATTTTGAACTCTGATCTAGCAGCTCCTGCCCAGATGTGGCAACAATGCTCCATTCTTGGACTTACCTGGCTCTTATATAGGTAAAGAATTGCATCAGCAGGTAGATATCTACTGGATCGATAGAAGAATCCGACCATTTTTCCAGTGACGTAGGTAATGAATTTGATGTGTTCCATTTAAGGTCAGGAGTAAAGGTCAAGACCAGAAGTTTGTCAAAACATGGAGCCTTCCCAAGACGAAGGCAATTCATTTCAACTGATGCCAGATGAGGATCAGAGCGTTGATGATGTAAATATAGAACCTTTGTTTTAGATGCATTAAAAGCAGCCAGCCCCTTTTTCCCCCATTGTACCACATGCTCAAGATCAGAGGTGGGAGAATCAGAGAGAACATGGTCATTTTCGGCCTTTGATGTGCTGCTATAGATGGTAGTCTTATCAGCAATAATATCTACGAATGATCTAAGGATGTGATTTGAAAAGTCACTGATGTAGATCAGGAAAAGAGTTGGACCCAGCATGCACCCCTGAGGGACTACAGCATTAATACTATGAGCTTCTAAATTCTGCCCATCAACCACTACTCTTATGAACCTATCAAAGAGAAATGATTTAATAATTAAATGTTACATTACAAGGGTCGTATTTGAATATAAAAGTTTGGGTTTCACCTTAAAGGTCAGAGGTGATTCCAGAAGTTAAGGATATAAATCCCAAAAGGAAAACTAATAGAGCTCCTCTTGGTCTCTAATTCACAGTAGGTCATCACGCCTCTCTTCCAATGTGTCTTGTTTACAGTGATTATGATTTAAAAAAAAAAAAAAGAAAAAATATCTAAGATGAAAATCATAGTTCGAATGACCCAAGTAGTATAAATATTTTATGGTCCTCATATATACAACTTTTCCTTTTTGTACTCTTCCAACATTTTTCCACACCTTATGCCATAGTGCCGAAAAAAATGCCAAGAAAACAGAGATACAGGCCTTCAATCACGTTGACCCAATTTCAGTGAAAGCACTTGATGGGACTCTGCTCAAAGTTGTTGAAAACTTCAAGTACCTTGGAGAATGGTCAGAGAGCCCTGAAAAAGATTTTGAAAAGCACTGGCATGGAGTACATGTCACAAGCTGAGGAAGATATGGTCATCCACACTCTCAGAAAAGTTTAAAATAAGACTCTTTGTTGTCACAGTAGAAACAGTCTTTCTCTATGGTGCTGAGGCATGGACTTACAAATACACTAAAGAAGAGACTAGATGGTTGTTACACACGGATGCTCAGGATGGCTTTCAGTTTATCATGGAAGAGCTATGCAACAAACCAACAGCTTTTTGGTGATCTTCTACCAATATCACTGAAAGTACAGCAGAGAAGGATGAAAGTAGCCGGTCGCTGCATGAGACACAGCGAACAGGAAGCCAGCAAACTTGTTCTCTGGATACCAACAGATGGACACCCAAACCGCGGTAGAAGAAGAATGACCTACAATGACAACCTGCTAGAAGACAAAGGATTGAAAAGTATTCGAGACCTGCAAACTGTCATGCGAGATCAAGAGAACTGGAGAAGTTGTGTAGATTCAATGGTGAAACGTTCTGAAAGACGACGGAGATGAAATGAGATTAGATATACCATAGTTAGTAAGCTATGAAGAAGTTCAGGCTGGGCACTTTATTTAATCTATGTTAGTGGTCATTTTATATACAACATCTCGATTTGTACATAATGTTTCTGAAATTTTTAGATGAGGTTCGAGAAGATACATGTGAAGAATGTTGGAGGTTACATCGGTCAAAACGTTATGATAATAATACTAAAGAAGAATCCAAATAATAAAAAGTATCAATTTTCTTTTGCTTGATTTTTTGTTTTATTTTTTACTCTTATTTTTTTTTTATCAGGGCTTGAACTTGGTTAATAAGCAAAAAAAAACCCTTAAATCCTCATACCAAAATGTTTGTTTTTTTTCTATTTATGACAAGTGAATTCAATTATCTTTTATGTCATGTATAATCAGAGTTTCCCCTGTTTCATTGACTTGAATAGTTTTTTTTTAGGAAAGACTAATCATATTTATAACTTTCTCAATAGTACAAGTGATGTTTTACTGCAGAAAGTCATTGAACATCGCAGATCTACAATCTCTGTTCGTGTACCCATTAAACATTTTCTACAAAATAATTGTAGCTCAGTGTTTAACAACACGGACTAAAAACCTGGGTGTGCCACGATCGAATCCTATTTATTCCACAGAAATACTTTTATCAAATCCACACCTGACCTTATGTCTAACCAGCAAATCAGAAGAATACCCGACCCAAATCCACTTCCTAATATTAAACTTCACCCGTAATATAACTCCCGGTGAGAATTTCAGTTTCACAAATATATAGTAGACTTAACAAAACTCTTCCCTGTCAATGTTAAGAATGGCTTTCTAAATAATAACGGTATTATTTCAGCATGGTCAGTAATCTACAAGATGTTATTTAGAAAACTATTCTTAACATGGTGAGATGTGGAGGAGGGGGGATTTGTTGACTATTCCGTACTTTCACCTAACAACACAATAAGTAAATTAAAAAATAAATAGTACAAAACTTATCAAAACACAAGAGTAAGCAACCAAAAATAAGAATTACAACTTCGGGTGGATCTTGTCGAACTCGGGGATCTTTCTGTCGAACTCGGGAATCTTTTAGTCGAACTTAAAAATCTGCATGGAATTTCGAATGAAACCCTTTTTTTAATTCGCAGAAATATACTCATAACTGGGTAGAAGTCCTAAGTAATTTGCATAATTTGCAATTTTTACTTATATTGTTGCCTGCAAATGGGGATTGAACAATAAGTGTGTAACCTTTATAACTGAATTTTACCAAGTACTATATACACTATGCCACAGGTCCTTGCAGACTTTAGGGATCCATATCGTAGTGGATCAAAAATTCAAATGCTAATTAAACAAAAAGAACCAAATACGCCTGAACACCGTTTACTGCAAAGTAAGGCGTTTTGCTGATTTGCTGTCTAACCTCCTAGAAATAAGATAAACAAAAATGATAATTCGGTTCTTATATAATTATTAAGTCGTATTCAGTCGACGGTGGCAGCGTGAATAAAGATGCTATCTTGATAAAAAAAAAGACATAAAAATCTAATTAATCATTAATAACATTTCTTTGAGCTTTGATGATGCGTGTATACATACCAGATGGATCGTCACCCAATTTTTGCCCTAACTCGATAAGTGACCTTTACAGAATTGTATATCAGATCACCGTCGAGTCCAGACATAGTAAATTGCTTCCATTTCTCTTTGATACCAAAGTACGGCCTTTTATCTGCCAGCTTTCAAAGATATTTCTCCACTTATCCGATAGTGTATGACATATATACGAGATCAGACAACTAATACTTACCTATTTGATGTCACAAGATTTGAAAGCAGGAACTTGATATTAACCGACAACCGACCAACTATTCAGATGACCAGCATAAGTTCATTCCTACCGCATGGCTGAAATTAAATATATTTCCCATGAGTTTGTACGTTTGTATGTCTCCTTCTCTCTCTCTCTCTCTCTCTCTCTCTATATATATATATATATATATATATATATATATATATATATATATTGTGTGTGTGTGCATATATATATATTGTTTATTGATTTTTATACAGACATTTAGGTATCACTACACGTTTATGAGTATGTTTCAGTTAACTAGTTATAAATAACTAGAGACTTCGTCAGGCGATGTTGCTTTTACAAAAGTCAAGATTACGTATATCTTGCTTTACTTTGGTATTGAACAATTTTTTATAAGACTCATTAAACTCATTGGATGTTTTACCTCTGAAAAATATTAACCTGGAATAATATATATTTATAGAGATATATTGATATAGAAGGATAGATAGATAGATAGATAGATAGACAGATAGATAGATCTCCTGTATTATATTTCTCATGAGTTTGTATGCGAGTATGCTTGTATGTATTTTTACAAAGTAAAGACTATTCTTTGGAAATGCAAAATCTGCCAAGGATGGAAGATCAGGATGTTCGTACACACACACACACACACACACACACACACACACACACACACACACATATATATATATATATATATATATATATATATATATTTCTAAAAATCTAATTCTTGGTTCGTTAGTTATCAATAAAACGATATTTCTACATTACCAATTTAATTGAAATTTTCAGACAGTCTATCCTTAGAGTCGAGGAATGTTTTTATGTTATTAAAATAAATTAAAATTACAAATTAAATGAGATAAAAATATTTTTTGTAAGTAGATTCTGCGGGGCTGTTTTCTGGTAGAACCGAACTTCCATTTCAATTCATTTCATACACCACGATTTGACGACTCGAATCACAAGATTTCATTTTCTGTTTACTCGATAAGTAAAAAAAAAAACATCCCCTATCTTTTAAATTTAAATCTATTTGTTTATCTTCCCAATTTTTTAATTTCAATTTTTTTTTGTTTGTTGTATCAGGCACAAAAAATTGCTTGCTAGGTGTGTTTTGAGTTGAAACATAAAAGTCGAATAACGTTAACATAACTATCTTTGTTGAAAAACTCATTTTTTAACAAAATTGGCAGTACACGTTTTTTTCTTGATTTTATTTAAAACAGTTGGTTCTATATAAGAAAATATGAACTTTTTATTATTAAAACTATAAATTGTTAGGTGAAAGTACAATTTTTTTTCGAGGAATATTTACTGTTTGGTAATGTGCTAAAATAATACCTTTTTTAAAAAATATTTCAGCCATTCTTACCATGGAAAGAGGAAGGGAACTATTCTGTTCTTTCAACTAACAATTTATTACTTATAAAAAGATATCTTGAAATTATAAAAAAAATAAAAAGGTATTGTGAAAGTTGAATTTAACTTGAAAAAAAACAAACAACGGGATGGCGCGTTCAACATTGCAGCCGGAGCCTATTTGGCAATAAGGTCCGATTCGTATACATTAGTTAATTAATGTTTTGTTTTTGCTTTTTTTATCGTAAATTGTTAGGTTAAAGTATTTTTGTTTTGTTTTTTTTTTTTGTTTTTTCAAGAAAACCTTTTGTTACAAACTTGAACGTACACTTTTTTTTTTATAGAAGTAGTTTTTATATAAGAAAATATGAATGCTTTTTCTTTATTAAAAAATTGTTAGGTGAAATATAGAAAAGTTTCTACCAAGAAAACCGTTATTTTTTCAGCCATTCTTACCATGGGGAGGGGATGGTGTTTTGTAACTATCCTGTGCTTTCAACTAACAATTTATTAAAAAAAAATAAAAGGTAAATTTTCACATTAGGTTCACCTCCACAATTTTTAACATAGGTAGGTTTGAAGTTTTGATTCCGAAAGCCGTGCTTAACATGGGGAGAATGATGGTATTTATTCCAAAACCCGTTTTTAACATGGGGAGGTGAGGGGTGTTTATTCCGAAAGTCGTTCTTAATATGGGAAGGTTGTAGGTGTTTATTCATGGCCGCCAATGAATTATAGTGTATAGTATAGGTTTTTATATCTCGAAAACTACTTGCCTCTGCAAATTTTAAATGAGATTTTCTTATTCAGCTTAGTCGTAAACCTATAAAAGTAGACATTTTTTTTAAATTGTGGTGGTGGACCTAATGTAAAAAATACCAAAAAAAAAGATATTGCGAAATTTAAATTTAACTTGGAAAAGCTATTTTAAAATAGCGTGGTACCAAGAATAAAAATAGACAGAAAAATACCCCCATTCAGGTTTGTACTTGCACAAAGATTTGAAAAAGTTGTCAACAAAACTAAATATATAACAAGTAAATGTTTTTAAAGACAAGATAAGTTACTTTTCTATGCAACTGGATAATTTTTAGTGTTTTTATTGCGTTTGTATTACTATACACATAAATTTGAAAAAGTTGTCAAAAAACAAATGTATAACAAATATTATCAAAGGCAAGATAAGTTACTTTTCTACCAAACTGGATATGTTTTTAGTGTTTTTATTTAATGTAAAATTTTTATTCAGCTCGAAAAACACAGCGCTTACCGCTATATTTGAAAATTACAAATAGTGGCAGACTGTGTTAAACACATTAAGTTTGGGAAAATGAGTTAAAACTAAAAAAACTATACAAAATATTGTTAAAAATCACCAAATATATGTCAGCCTATGTCACGGTAACATATATTGAGTGCGTTCTTGACAGTATTTTGTATAGTTTTTTTAGTTTTAACTCATTTTCCCAAACTTCACGTGTTCAACACAGTTTGCCGCCATTTGTATTTTTCAAATATACAGATAAACACTGCATGTTTTCGAACCGATTACACTAAATAAAAACACTAAAATCTTATCCAGTTAGGTAGAAAAGTAACTTATCTTGCCTTTGCCTTAACATTTATTTTTTATATATTTATTTTTCGACAACTTTTACATATCTGTGTTTAGTAATACAAACCCGTTTTATTTACTGTAACGTTTAGTTGGCTCAAAAACAGTGTTTATCAGTGTATTTGAAAAAATACAAATGGTGGCGGACATTGTTGATTACGTTAAGTTTGGGAAAATGAGTAAAAACTAAAAAAACTATACAAAATACTCTCAGAAACCCACCGAATATGTCAACCTATGTCATGGGAACATATATTCGGTGGATTTCTGACACTGTTTTGTATAGTCTTTTAGTTTTTAACTGATTTTCCCAAACTTAACGTATTCAACAGTCCGCAACCATTTGTATTTTTCAAATACATCGATAAACACTGTGTTTTTCGAGCCAATTAAACATTTTACATTAAATAAAAACATTCAAAAATTATGCAGATAGGTGGAAACGTAATTTACCTTACCTTTGCTTTCATTCATTTGTTTTTAGACAACTTTTTCGAATTTGTGTATAGTAACCCCCCCTCAACCAAATATTAATTTTTGAATACAAAAAAAAAAATACAAAAAAAAACTCGATTTAGCATTTCAACATTTTAACAATGTTTGGCTTAATCCACTCGAGCCCAAGCCATGATTGACGAAAACTCCCGAGGATCAGGATCCAATTCTGCAAGAGTACCGTTTTTTTTTTTTTTCATTTTCTTCTTTTTTTTTCAGTTTTTGGAGTGGATTGCTGTACTAGGAATGTAAGAAACATGCATTTTCTCTCTTTATTAGATTTTTCCATTACACCAAATTGAGCCACAGCAACGCGTGGCAGGGTACAGCTAGTATATATATATATATATATAATATATGTATATATATATATATATATATATATATATATATATATAATGCAATTAATAGAATTTTACTAGACAAAGGCAAATATAAACTTCAGTCCAATATAAGTATTAATGTTTATATTTATCCCAATCAAATAAAAAAGCTCGATACGATAACAGAAGGAAATAGAGTATATATATATATATATATATATATATATATATATATATATATGTGTGTGTGAGTGTGTGTGTGTGTGTGTGTGTGTGCGCGCGCGTGTTATTTGTTTTTGTTTTTGCGATACGTCTTGAATGAATTCAATTATTTACAAAAGTGCATTTTTACCTAAATGCGAGTTGGGAATAATTTTCCCTTTAACCAATTTGTTACACCCACATGGGGAGGTGCATATATATTATTTTTAAAATATAATTATCCACTGACACGTGTTTCATCATCTACGACTCATCAGAGTGGCTGAATCTAACAAGATTCGAAATCGGGACCCCATAGTAAGGAGCCTAAACCCTTACCCCTCAGTCACCTCACTGACTGTTCGGATATATCACGATTTACCTATATGTTATTTGTTTTTGTTTTTGCGATACGTCTTGAATGAATTCAATTACGAGATAAGATAACAAAAGTATAAAAAATAAAAAAGGTAAAAATAAATAAAAAGTAAATAAACAAATGGAAAAAAATCTCTACGATTATATGAAGTCAATTTGTATGGTTGTGAGTTTCTTCCTTATAGGTTCCGAAACAGCTGAGCTTATCTACGCAAATTTCACACAAAGCTAATTTATACGTCAGGCAGTGTTCTTAGATATTTTTTGTACAGAAATTCATCCGATAAGTATCGAAAATAAAAAAAAACCCGATCCTAAAAATAGTTTTTCTTTCTCATAGATAAAAAAATAATAATTTTTACATGGGAATATTTTACGTTACACTGGCCAAGGAAGAAAATTCACAGCAAATCTAGGGAGATTAAATTCTCAGCCAATCATTTCTTCTTAATAAAAAAAAACAGTATTATTGTCACCTGGAGATATAGCTCAATAGCAGAGTATTTTACTACAGATCAACAGGTCCCCCTGTTCGAGGCCAGGTGTACATCACCATTTTATTTTAATGTTTTCTTATTAATGAGTCCAATTTACGATAAAAGAAGAAGTAGCATTTAAAATCGCGGCAAATCATTTCTTCGTTTGCATATTTTAAAAGTAAACATTAATCAGAAGTGACTTTTCCAGGGCATTCCTTGTCAAACCCAAATATCAGCTGACGTGATATTGTAAACAAACAGACGGAATTTGATGATCGACGTTATTATTATTATTATTTTTACTTTTTGCGAATTAGTTTACCAAGCAAATTGTTCCTCGTAATATATAATAATCAATAGAGGATTGATTCTGCATATTGATTACAATATACGCAATCTTCATTGATTAAAATACCATGTTTAACTGTAATATTCCACCGGGCAACGCTAGCGTCCAGCTAGTAAAAAAAGATAATGAATTAAAAAGAAAAGTGTAAAATTATATAAAGAGTCTATTTATTCCACAGCCCTAATTCATGTAATCTCCATATTGAATAAATAAAGAAATTATTTAGTGTCCTATATATAGGACAGTGGGGCCTAATGGGTTGAACAAGACGTGATAATGATCAACCATTTTTCTATTTTCAATCTGATCCGGAGATTTGCTTAAAAAAAATTCCATGTTTTATCTATTCGCATTATCGGGAAATAAGGGAGAAAAATGAGTAAAAACCAGATTTATTTTAGAAACTGGAATGACTAATGTCTCACATTTATCCGTCTCAAACTTATGTCTGATTGTATCTCGTTCAATAGGGAATGTTTCGAAAGAAAAAAACAAAAGAATAAAACAATGTACGTTTTATTTTTATTTTTATTTTTTCTACTTTGACGTTGCATTTTTCTTTAGTGATTCCAACTATATTTAATCTTCCTATTTTCTTGCCTCCTCACGAGGGCAGAGTAAGACACAGGGTCGGTTTTTAATGTGGAGAAATCCAGCTCCACAAAAAGGGGCACTCTGGATAGGAACAAAAATAAAAACTGTCTCACTCAATGAATGTTTTTTTTCTTTCGCTGGCCGAGGACAGAAAAAGTGAAGCACAGCATCAGAACAGATACTACACTGTGATCCTGTCCCGAAGGACATGTTACTCGGGACATAGATTGATAAAACCGAATATGGTGAGCATTTAACCCTTATCTCTGAGTGGCTTCCGGGCCTTGATAAGTGGTGACCACCGTGTAAAAAAAAAAAATGAATCGCATATACATTTTTCAATCTTTTCATTCATGTAATTCTCGTGTGGTTTTCTGAAATGCATGTACATATTGACAGATATTGAGTTTTTTATTTATTCCTGGCGCTTGATTACAATATTTGAAAATGTAATTAATCTATATATATTATTCCTTAATTGGAATTCATTTTTTGAGATGAGCATTATATGTTAATTTTTATTTTTATTTCGGACTATTAGTCTCATCTTTATTAGTTGTTCTTTTTGGATCTTTTTATTGGTTCACAACGTTTCGGCCAACTTCCTCTGGCTTCGTCAGGTGGTAACCGCGACGGATAGGAACTTCGAATCTCCTAACTGCATTCTCAGCCATCACTGGCATCCGTAGTCGTTGTCGTCTCACCACATTTTTGACCAATTAACCTCTGGCACGATTTGGGTGGGATTGAAACCGCTATCTTCAGACAATGTTCATCTGGAACCGTAGAGATTCGACGTCTCTATCAACTGCGCCACAGGCCCCAAAGGGCGATCAAGGTTGGATTCTTTGATCTTATAAATCCACGTTTATTTATTATCTGATCTTCCATAGTCGGGTCCGTACCGATTGGTATATATATATATATATATATTATTCTTTAATTGGAATACGGATGGCAGTGATGGCTGAGAATGCAGTTAGGAGATTCGAAGTTCCTATCCGTCGCGGTTACCACCTGACGAAGGCCAGAGGAAGTTGGCCGAAACGTTGTGAACCAATAAAAATATCCAAAAAGAACAACTAATAAAGATGAGACTAATAGTCCGAAATAAAAATAAAAATTAATTTAATTAATGTTCAGAATAAAGTGTTTATATATTTTTATATGTACTCCAAAATTTATATAAACTAGAAGATGTACCCGCCGTTGCCCAGTATATAATGTTAAATTCCTTAAAAAAAATAAAGTAAAAAAACAAAACGAAAGAAATTGGGGCATGTGCATTCAAGTATTATGTTTTTTCTAAACAGTTCACTTCTTGTAAGTAAAAAATTACTCTAGCTGAAATCGATACCAAAACCTATAGACAGTGAGTCAAGTACGATAACCATTAGGGCAGGTTGACACGTTCTTAAAAAAGTGTTTTTAAACCTATTTATTCTTAACAAATTGTGAACAATATGCGCATGCGCAGTCGTGAAACAGCTTACAAACAGATAATAAGCTCCTCGTTTTCTCCTGTGTCATGTGTAGTAATTCGATGTGTAATAAAATAGAAGCTGATTACAAATAAGATTTTTTTGCAAAATTTTCTCGTTCACACAATTTAAAAGTGCAGTAAGAGTTGTGTCTTTTGGATTTAGGGCGATTTGGGTAGCATTTTCATTTGTGAAATAAACGTTCTGACTATTTTCAAGATGAATTGCAAACTGTGGATTGGTGGAAGCTTTCCATAAATAGGAAACCCCAAAATACGCCAAAATGTTTCATTAGTGCCGATTTATCGAGTGACTAACATATTTTTTTTTGTAAGGAAAACATGGCGGCATCAGATTCTTTATTTATGTATTTGCAAACATATTTAATAGACTTAAGGCAAGGTGACATGCACCATGTGACTCTTTACTATTTCAAATAAGGTTGGATCAGTTTGTATATCAGGTAACCCAGCTGATCTAATGGAATCAATTTGATTGGAGTTTATTTTTCTGGTAAACCACAATAATATATGCGCATGAGCCTCTTTTTCCACTCAGTTGTGTACATGTTGCATCGTAACGGGCCAAAGACTTCTGATTTGTTTATCAGATTCATCACTTTGATTATCTTCAAGCGAAACACGCAAGCCAATAGATGTTGTCGATTGGTGTATGTTTGTCCAGGGAGAGGTTCATTTGAATTTCCTTCCACTTTAGATTTGAAACGAATGTAATAAAAAGGTCTGGTTGTGCATAATTTATGACATGTCATTGCATCTTGAGCCATTCCATGCATATATCATGGACTGCCTGTGAAGTTAAAAGGTAAAATGCAGATCTGACCTATATCTCTTTCTCGCCCATCGTTATTTATATGATCTTTGAGATGAATGTAGGAATCTTAGCTTGTTTTGATGAGTTTTGATATATAACAATCTTCCTGCTTCAACATTTGCAAACATATCAAATGAAAACTGATGGAAGAGAGTGTGACTTCTGGGAAGATGATTGAAGGAATTTTCTCTGGTCATAAAATGGTACGCATAAAATCCATACATGAAGCATTTCTAAACTGTGGATTCTCTAAATGGTATCCATCTTCTCCATATACAAATAATAGGGGATATTGAAGGCTGTCATAAGATTTGTGAGTTCCACATATACGTTTCAGCATATTATCTCTTGAATGAAGAATTATGTTTTTATCATGAAAACTTTCATCAGCCATAAAAGATACAACTTCGTTACATGTTGGTAAATTAAATCGCCTAACATGTTCATTGAATGCCTTTTTATCTGCATTAATAACTACTCGAAATTCTGTTGATGAACTTTTCTTGATTGCTGTTTTAACGTTAAATGGGGTGTTTATCACAAAAACATAATTCTAATGGGAGTGATTCTATAAAAGATATTTGTAATAACAAAAACAAAAATACACGCACATCTATTAAAAATGATTTCGAATCAAGCGAGACATGATGAAAGTTCTATAACCAGAATTTTTTTTTTGTATTTCTAAATTATTTTTACTTAAAAACTAAATTTTAATTCGATCAATCAAACTATAAAAATATCTTCGAAAAATAAATGAATACCATTTCTTTGCATTTAATATTTTTAAGAAATCATTTTAAAAATATAGAAGAAACGCCTTTAAGTAACTTTGATATTTAAGGAAAAAATGATTACTTAAAGAGGACA
This sequence comes from Euprymna scolopes, assembly GCF_053919585.1. Classification (NCBI taxonomy): domain Eukaryota; kingdom Metazoa; phylum Mollusca; class Cephalopoda; order Sepiida; family Sepiolidae; genus Euprymna; species Euprymna scolopes. Next base: position 21,953,012 of record NC_136493.1, read on the forward strand.
AGAACACACTGACAGAAAATAATATGAAATAGTTTAACCCTTCCATTTTTTATCATAAATTATTTAAATATTGGTCAAATCCTATTTCGATCACCTTAATTGGTTTCAACATTACTCACAAACAACTTAGTTTTCTAACATTATATTTTAGTAAAACAATCAAAAACTATTCTTTGAAAGTAAGGTAGATCCCATAATTTTATTATAACACACTTGTCCAAACTGAAACATTATACCCTCACCTGATCGCTGCCACACATGCTTAAGGCCATCAAAACTAAATAAATTAAATTACGTCTCATTAGACTATAAGACATGGTTCCAGTAATCTATGGGCTTTGTTGACATGTCTTCAGCAAACTGTTTGCGGGTTTTCTTGCGTATAGCCTTCAGAACAGGGTTCCTCCTGGGGTGACAGCCATGCACACCAATTTGGGGAGTCCAAAGATAAGTGTACTATTCCATGGTGGTGGGAATGTCATGGTCTGCGTGCTGTAGGTGTTAGAGAAACTGGGTTGCAGAGCAGTGTTCTTGCATGACAATAACCCAAAACACACATCCAAGACAACCACTGCTTTACTGAAGGGGCGGGGGATAAACGTGATGGACTGGCCAAGCATATCTCCAGACTTGAACCCAATAGAACGTCTTTGGGGCATCCTCAAGCAGAAGGTGGTGGTGCACAAAATCTCAAATATCTGCCAGCTCCGCGACGTCGTAATTGAAGAATGGAAGAGCATTCCAGTGGCTACATGTGAAGCTCTATTAACCTACATGTCAAGGAGCGTAAAACCAATTTTGAATAATGATGGTGGCCACAAACAATATTGAGAGTTGATATGTTGTATGTTAATATTGACAACTTTTTGTAAGAGGTGTACTCGCTTTTGTTGCTAGGGATTTAGTTTTTAATGGTTATATTTTGAGTTATTTTGAGGGGGAAATAAATTAACTCTGTAATATTTGGTGCAGGCAGATTACTTTTCATTGCGTCCAAAATCATTTTATCAGTGTTGTCCCATGTAGAGATATACTTAAATACTTGAAGAAATGTGAGGGGTGTACTAATTTTTGTGATACACTGCATATATATATATATATATATATATATATATATATATATATATACATATATATATATATATATATGTATATATATATATGACTAGTATCTATCTGTATATATATATGACTGATATATATGTGTGCATACACACACATATATATATATATATATATATATATATATATATATATATATATATATATATATATGTATATAGCTTGGGAAAGATGCTAGTCTAGCGGTACTGATGAGTTGTTATACAACGAAACAGGACTGTATGTCAATGACTACAAATATATTTTAAATCCCCCCCTCTTTGGGTAGAGCACTGCCGTAAATAATCTCACGCACTACTTAATTGCCTGAAAATGTGAAGCTCGTTGTTTGTTTTTTTACGAACAGGCGATTTGAGCACTATAAAAGTGGTGGCGAGTGTCTATTTAAATAGACATTCCGACGAGTTATTTACGGGCGTCGATTCCATGGTCAAGTGGGAGAACTGCCGACTGTCAACACGACGGTTCTAGGTTCAATGCTTGGCTTGGGAGAGATGCTAGTCTAGCGGCACTGATGAGTTGTGATACAACGAAACAGGACTGTATGTCGATGACTACAAATATATATGCGTGTGTGACTAGTTTATGACTAGTTTCCATATGATGCAGTTTCTATTCATGCCAGTATCAGTAAACTCATAGCTTCACTATAATATTTATTTGCTAATAATTTTTCTCTGATGAGAACGTATTTCTTTGAAATTCCGTGGATTAAGGAAATTTTCGTATTTCTTTTTGAGTATCCTGTCGAGATTGTGAGAGAATATATAATTATTTCCACAGTCAGGCAACGGTGCAGCTCAAAAGAGCCAAGAAAGTCAACATACCAGAAGTCCACTGTCGGATCTATGCCGCGGGTTGCTTGATCCATATGAGTTAATAGGTATTCTTGTGTGTGTGGCGTATTTGCTCAGTTAGTAGAGTGCATGCAAGAGGCTCGTGTTTTAAAACCCAAGTTCAGATATATCTAACTGATGAGCCCAAATGAGGGCGAAACTTGAGTCTTGGACTATCGGTTTGTTGGCTTTCTTTACTCTTGTGAGATGTAACGTAGTCTGGCTGTGGAAATAATTATATATATATATATATATATATATATATATATATATATATATATATATATATATATATATATATATAAGCTTGATCCATTATTCTAAGCGTATCCGCTTCCAAGTCAATGCGCATTTTGTTCAACAAACTGATGGCCACGTAGACAGGTTGACCGGCATTCTCTGTTTGATTTCCTTGCTTTGTAAGCCAAACGTTCACTAATCATGTTGAACTAACAAAGGCACCAAATGTAGACTTATTGTTATTCAATCGGTCAGCCATCAGAAACGTCAATATTTATTCTTGTTGGCAGCGCATGAATCCCGTAATTAATTGGACCGAGCAGTGTTTTTATGCGCATCGCAGGTGGAGAGAGATAGAATCTGGAGTTCGCAGAGCATGAAGAAGTAAATCCCATTGTGTGCGCCGTTTCGGAGCGTTTCTTTCCATATGGTGATAAGCAACAGCAGCAGGTCTGGTTCTTTATTAGATTCGTTCTTCATTACAATAGCTTCGAATTCTCCCAACTATTATATTCGTGTATTTTCAAGCATCATCATCATCATCATCATCATCACCATCATCATCATCACCATCATCACCATTACATGAATCCGAAGATTCTATTGTTGGCGTTGCTTTCTCCGATATTTTTCTAGTCAGAATAATTTATTGAAAGACATTGCGTACCTACGGGAGGAATCACGTGAAGGTTGCCAACATTCTAAATGAAAATTATTCTTGTGGAACGAATTGGATTCCAAATCGGTACACCCAGGTCGTTAACCACTTGACCATTGTAACCTCTTATGTTTTCTTCCAACAATTCAACAGATTCTCCTACTTAAGTAGGCAAGGCATACTTTTTTATTTTATTTTATTTTTTATTTATTTATTTTTTTACATAAGCGGGCATATGTAGCTACACAACGATGGGCATGTTTCGATCAGCTAGTTATTAAAAACTGGATACCTCTTCAGGCGGTACAGTTTATGCAGAAGCAAAGTTGTCAATGAAAATATAAGGTCTTCCACGTCACAGGGGGTCAATATCATGAGTTTTCTGTCAAATGCTGTTAAAAATAGGAAAAACAAATATGATTTGGTTGTATGTAAAAAATTCTTAATAGGATTTTGGATTAGGGTTAGTATTGAGATAAAGGAAAAGAGAGGAAAGGATAGGAGGTTAAGAGGACGAGATAAAGATAAGGAGAAACTGGAATGAAGAGTATATGTATGCGTGTGTGATATTCTCTCCAAACATACTAATTCTTATAAAGCTATAACTATGAGTTCTGTCTGGCTGGTGATCATCTAGCTATTAAAATGGACACTTATTTCATTTATCAATGAATACGAGATACTTTGTTTAAGAAAAAAAGACTTAGTTTATTTTACAATGACGGCGGTGGGGGTTCGGGTAAGGGTGGTCGCAAACTGTTTCAATTTCAATGACCTGTTAACTTAATTTCCTCGACAGCTTGTTATTGCACTTTTGCTGGTTTTTGGTCTGACCCATGACCGATTGATGTCATGGATCCAAGTCGCTAGAGTCCTTGAATTCCATTGTTTATTTTCGTTTTCCTGGATATAGCTTAGGTCATATTTCCTGGGACCGAGACACTGTTCTTTTCCTGCTTGCCTGGATGCAGCCTAGGTTACCTTTCCTGTAATTTCCATTGTTCTATCCTGCTTGCCTGGACATTAGTTCGCTCGCACCTCTTCTTAACACGCTGACATTTGTTTGTTTTTTGTTGCAGCTTATTTTAGTCAAAGTTCTTAGAAATAAAGAAACTCCTCCTGAAGCTAACATTTGATCTCTATATGAAATACATAGATATTTGAATGTTGCATTAAAGTTCTCCTTTATCTCTCAAACACTGAGTTAGTAAAAATGTCGAGAACAATATTTTCTTCTCCCCAATTGACCATTTAAATGCGGTAAAGTATATCTTTCTTCGGATGGAATTTGATGAACGACGTTATCATATTATTTTTTTAATTAAAAAAAACAAACTTTCGTGAATTAGTCCACCGGCCAAATTATTCTTTGTAATATATAAAAATCAATAGAGGATTAATTCTTTAATAATACGCAATCTACATGAGTTAAAGTATCATGTTTAAATGTAGTGTACGATCGTGCAGCGCCAGGCATCCAGCTAGTCTATTATATAAAGAAAAGTTTTCTATAGTGAAATAAACGGGACAGGGGAGAAAGAAGAATTACATTTACAATATTTATTAAAAAAAGGAATACGAAATAAAAGTTAATATATATATATATATATATATATATATATATATATATATATATATATATATATATATATATACTAGCAAAAGTACGCGTCGTTGACTGGGTTCAAAAACAGCCTACAGAAAATGGACTCTGATTTATGAAAGTATGATAGGTTATGAAAAGGAAGGGTTGTAAAGAGATAGCTTCGAATTTCGGGGTATCAAAACCAAAGCAAAATATGATGAAAGTAAAAATAAAATAGATAAACCCCATAATTTATTATACCATACCTGTTCACACTGAAACACTTATCACAATATTCTGTGGATCTATATTAAAAAAAAACTTGTTAAACTTTGTGACATATTTCCATTCTATTGAGGTCAGGTGCGAAAGAACACCCCATAATTTTATTATATCATATTTCTTCAAACTGAAACATAATTATCAAAGTATACTTACGTAGATAGATATGAAAAGTCTTTATTAAAGTTTGTGCCTATTTCCATTCCATGGAGGCCAGGCACAAACACAAACCGCACAATTTTATCATACCATCCCTATTTAAGTTAAAAAATACTTATCAAAGTATTATTATGTACATCTATATCAAAAACACTTGTAAACGTTTTATTTTTTAATTTTTAAATTTTTTATTTCCATACTTTGTGGACCATGCGCGAACGCAGACCCCACAATTTTAATGAACCACCATTCTGCCAGATCAAACAACCCATTCCTGTGTCTCGATACATCTTCTATCAATATATGTAATCAGTTTTTTTTTAAAAATAGCCAACCATATAGGAGCCTCTTCGTGACCAGACACACACACACACACACATTCAGCTTTATATATATATATATATATATATATATATATATATATATATATATATATTTTTATACATATATATATATACATATTTTTTTGTCTTAATATATATATATATATATATATATATATATATATTATGAAAAAAATTATGTTTTTTTAAATAGTCAACCGTATAGGAGCCTAATCGTGACCAGAGAGAAACACACACACACACACACACACACACACACATATTCAGCTTTATATTATATATATATATATATATATATATATATATATATATATATATATATATATATATTAAGCAAAATTAAATGTTTATTAAAAATACATCTTCTCTGGGCTTATATAATACAATATTTACCGGATTCATCATCTAACCAAAGGAGAAACCAAAGAATCATGCCTACTTTAGATTGTTACCTTGTGCTGTGGAAGAATCGAGATATGCGTTGGATCCCTTTACTTCACTGCTACAATAACAACAAATATATAACATCAGTCGTCTTCTAATAAGAACTATGCAACATGTATGTATGTATGTATGTATGTATGTATGTACGCCTAAAACTTTCGACTGAGTCGAAAGATTTTCACGAGATTGGTAACGTTTTGAAGCTCGACAATCCGGACGACAAATATCAAAGAATGAGCTAGAAAGATTAATTCCTTCACCCTCAACCAGGCACTTTTCTACAGGAAGGGGTCACTTTTTTCGCCGATATTTTCGACAGTCATACCCTCTTTTCGATTGACTAGCCTAATTTAAACATACGTTACTTCCAGTTTGGTACCACTCTTTTTTATTTTTGCTCAACACACACCTCCAAACACATGGGCAACGCCGGGAACCCAGTCTAGTATGGAGTAAATCAGAGAGAGTTGCAAACTTGGTTGAAGCAAGTGTCCCTAATGATGGAGGTCTGAACATGGCTGAAAGAGAGAAATAGAACAAATATCAAGGTCTCATGTATGATATGAAAAGAAATTGGAATTTTAGGGAGATATCAATCATACCAGTTATTATAGGTGCCAAAGGGCTTATGAAGAAGAACCTGAAGTCCTACCTAACTAATATTCCTGGTGAACCAAGTGCAAGAGAGATCCAGGCAATTGCACTTAAGGATACTAAAAAGAGCTCTTGGTTGGTTTCAATAAAAAGCAGGACAATGTTGGCAGATGCTTTGGTTGCCCCTTACCCAGCATTACAATCTTGAAAGAAAGAAAATGAAAAAAAAGTGTCGTTGTCAGTAACTATTTAATTTGATATATTATAATTGTAATCTATTTTGCAGCGTTTCACTATCTTGTTCTTCATCTGAAACTGTCACTGTTCAACATGTCCGCCATTGATCTATAGCCAGAAGTGACAACACACACACGCGCGCACACACACACACACACACACACACACACACTCACACACACGCTCGTGCATGTATAATACATATAATGTATTCATATATGCATATACGTGTGCGTATGCGTGTGGGAGGGGGTCCTCATAAAGAAAGGTTTATCAAGTTTTACTGTCTTTTGTGGCTTGTCATTATTAATCATGACACTTATCTGTCAGCCTCATGTTTTAGGCCCACAAACAAACATTGTGTGTTTGTCTGCTGATAAAATATTCTCCCCTTTCCGTATTTGATTAATGAGTTCTTTGCCAAATTTAAAGAAATGGAAAATAAATATTTAGACTTTCACGTTTCTTCTTCTTTTTCTTTTTTTAAAATAAAAAATTCCTAAATAAAGAAATTTTATTTACTAGCTGTGTCAATCTATAATAAATCTGTATTAAAATTAATTTTTTTATCTATGTTATTGACGTATAGGTTCCAAAACTACTCTACAGAAGTGTTTAGTAAACTTTAAGCAGTCTCAATATATTGGATGTATCATATTTAATTTCGTTGTTTTGTTTTACGGCATATCAACCCTTTTCGGGTTATTTAATTGCTGAATCCTGTAATTTTCGAAAAAAAAAAGTTTTATATTTCAAGTTTTATATTTAGTTCAGTTATTTATTCATGGTGTTTAGTTTGCTTGATTTGTATCACGGCATATATACGCTTTTCGGCTTCAGTTATATAAGTAAAAAAAATTCATGATTCAACTATTTATATCTTTTAATAGTTATTTATGGCGTTTGGTTTGATTGTTTTGTAGGGAAAAACTGTTGTTTTTATTTTTCGCTATGCAGAACATGATTGAGTTTTGCAAAGGGAAACGCAAAATAATAAAATCATTGTTTGGTGCATTTTAGGTCATAGGATTAGCGAATCTCTCTTCCTTTCTTTCAGATAACAAAGGCCTTTGATAGGGTATGGCATAAAGGTCTACGTCACAAGATCTCCTGCTGTCTTTCGTTTGCCTGCTTTCCAACTGATCAATATGGTCGTCTACAAGTCCAATGTAAACAAGTTCTTGATGAGCCGTTCCCCTTACGTAATCCAATTTACCAAATTTACACTTCTAACGATTACTAAGATATCGTCCTTTTGACCACTGTACACTCTTTAACCCTTATCCTCGAGTGGCCTTTGGGCCTTAATAAGTGTTGACTCCTATGTAAAAAAAAAAAGAAAATCTTCAGACAAAGGATACTATTTACAACATTGACAATAACTCTGACGCTCTCTTCTCTCGGCATTGCTTTGCATTTATGTATAATGTCTCTTCAGCAACTATATGATCTGGTAATTTTTAGGGTAGAAATTCTTTTTCTTATTTCACCCCCTAACAAGGTACAGAGCCACTTGTTCATGAGGGTCTACTATTAAGGACATAAATTTGTAGGGACCCTATTTACGGAGTTGGACAGCGAAATGTCTGTTCACATTACACTTGAATTTCTGCATGTCGGTTTCGCTGCTTTCTGAGAAAGAACGTAAGCCAACCGTAACTCCGTCAAGAAAAAAACTTTTGACATTAAATATTATGTTCTGTATTTTTTTCCTTTAGGGGAAAACGTTAATTTCATTTCCAGTTAATTCCAAAGTGCAGCAGTCCGCGGGAAAATCCTATTCGAGTAGAAGGCTTTATGGCATCTATGGATCTCTACAGTGTAGGGGTGGGATTTTGCTGCTTGTCAAATTTGTCGAGGGTAGTATCGCCGATGGGGTACTAGTGCTTGGAGTTCGTCAGAGCACTTGTCATTGAAATACTTGTAAAACTGGCACAAGGATGCCACGTTTCAGCGCTGGGACAAGGGTTTGTGTTTAGTTGATAGTTCAGGACCTATTAAGTTAACAACATTATCTTTGAGAAAACCCCACAGATGATATTCTGCAATGGGGGTTAAAATCCGGTGAGTGTGAAGCCCATTCAGAATCACGCATCCTACTGATGAGACGATCACTAAAGTGTCACTCCATATCTTTTTCTTTCTACAATTTACTATTCTATGAGTGTCCTCACTGTGTTTTCCCACAATCTGTTATCTTCTTTGATGCTTTCAAATATGTGAATCGGTTCGTTGGGATGTTTGGTGTTGATAATCATTGACAACAAAAATGCTGTCAATGATATAGTTTATCTTTTTAGGGTCAGTAAAGACCCCGATATTTTTAATTGCAATCTAATAATTAGTCTTGGGAGGATTAATCGGAATCAGAATCAGGAACCAGAAAAATGAAAACTTGGTATCAGAATCGGAAAAATATGTATCTACGAAGTGCCTTAAATATATTTCCGGACATTTTTGACAGGCATTTAAAATTGTCGTAGACTCTTGAAAATTCAGTATGTTATTGCTATACATCTTATGAGATGAATAATTTATTTTTAGGATTTCAGGTCCAAATAAACAACTACAGCATGAATTGGAATACACTCTACTAAAGCCCGATTGTCACAGCTGGTGAATTTTAAAAATGCAATCTGAACGTGAGGATATTTTAGAAGAACGATATGCAATACAATTCTGTTTTAAACGTGGACAAAATGCTACAGAAACCTATGGAATGTTTCAGACTTCTTTTAGACCATCTTGCATGAATCAAGCATCAGTTTTTGAGTGGCATAAAAGATTCAAGGAAAGCAGGAATTCTGTGAGGGATGGTGGGAGGTGTGGTAGGAGTAAGGAAATCAGAATACCAGAGTTGATTGGCCAAATAAAGAATTTCATGAATAAGGACCATCGTACGTCTGTAGAGACAATAAGTGCACAATTTGATGTCAGTGTGGGAACTGTACACACAATTATTCATGGAGAACTGAAGATGTCCCAAGGCTGCTCAAAGAAGATCAGAAAGAAAGACGTTGTCATAACCAAGATGAGCATCAAGACAGTTACTCACCCTCCTATTAGTCCAGACTTTGTTCCATATGACTTTTATTTATTCCCTAACCTTAAGGAAAACCTTAGAGACTGTCGTTATGAGACAATTGAGGAGATGAAAGAGGCTGTGACAAGGGTCATTGACACGCTAACACAAGAGGACTTCCATGGGTCCTGCCAGAAGTTGTTGGAACGAAACAAGTGCATTGCAGCCAGAGGAGATTACTTCGAAGGAGACTAGTGTTTCATGTGTGTACTATCAAATAACGTGCCGATACGAAATAAGTCTGGAAACTTATTTAGTTGTAATGATTAAATGATAAATATTTATTGATTTTAAAGCGTATAGTCAAAATCGATAGAGCGTACACTGCTAAGTTTATTTCATTGAGAAAGTATTTGCAAATTTAACATGTGCTTTGCTGTAATAGACAAAACAGCAACTAAATAGTTAAATACTAACAGATGTATAAAGAAACAGAATTGGAATCGGAAATTGTATCAGAATCGGGAATTTAGTACAGAATCAGTAATGGTATCTGAATTGAGAAAAATAATGTAACCGTCCCATCACTACTAATAATATATCCTAGTTGATTGCTGCATCGAAGCAACCGACTATATATTAAGTATTTTTGATTGCGTTTATCCGAATATTGAATGAATTGTGTGAATGTTGAGTTAATAGAAACGTTGTAATGAATATCTTGGGTCAAATTTGTTTAAAAGACTTTTAATACCTGGTTTAAATGTTGTATCTGATGTGATGTTCAAATAAATATCTGATATTCTTGTTGAATAAATATGCATGTTGTAAAAACTGTTTAGTCTGAATAAAATTGATCTTTGTAATGGTTTAGTTCTATGGAAACTTTTTTATATCTGATACACTTCTCTATTAATTATGGTGCCGCCATTTTGTAAAATTATTTTTTCAAGTTATGTTGACATGTTTCTTTATGTTTGTCTAGGGGATAAGTATGACTGGGTTCCAGTACTGACCAGAAATATGTTTGATCAATAATTTGGTTGAATAAAAGATACAGCTGAGAGTTCAGTTTAAATTATATGTTTGTTTTTTATATTATGCAAAATTTGACGCAATGATTTGGGGAGGGGGTTCTATTGTTGAATATGTCTTGAGAAATTCTTGATTTTATTTAAGTTTGGGTTAGAATTTTTAGTGCCACTTGTGATGTCATCATTCTAGGCAAACACTTTATGTGTGACCCAATTTATGTTGCATCTTTTGTTTTAAATGAAAAGTATTATCTTGAGAAAAGAAAGAAACGATCCTGTTTGAGATGTGGATGACGTAACAAGAAGTCACGCGTGGCAGGAGATTGAGGAATAAACGTCTCTTCTTAAAACCTGCAACAGGAACGGAAATTCTTTCTTCTTTCCTATTCTTTGACTCCTTTGCGACTGGGTGTACAACGAGTGGGTCCTGACTGTCTACATGGTAACGCATGTAACGTTACACATATGTAATGCTACACGTATGTAACGTTGCAATACATTATATCCTTTATTTTAAATGAAAAGATCTTATTTTTGTAGGACACAATATAATATATAAATGATATTGTTGATTATTGCTTCCAAGCTAAAACTGGATTTTCTTAATCAAAACGTTGATTGAAGTGTGTGAACGATGACATAGTGACTAATACTAAACGACACGGCCGAACAACGTGGGCATGCCGAGTTCGAATCCTACGGGGGATGTAAATAAAATAACAGACTATTTTTAATATTTCCCCCAAATAAAATTGAAATGATGACATCGGCATTTAATTTTACATTTTTTTCTTTTTTCAAATATGCTACTGTGTGATGTCAACATTCCACATCACTTAAGCAATGGCATTCTGCGCCTAGTCTTGTGCAGTGCAGCGTTTTCTGTGGAATTAAAGTCAAAGCTGGAGTTTCCTCCTTAGTTTACAGGCCTGCGTAAGCGATAAGGGGACTTAGGTTTGCCTAGTTACCAGGATCCCCATCTTGGTGTTGCAGACAAAGTCAGACAGAAAGCCAAACCAATACGGTCGGAGCTAGTACAACTGCAGCAGTTGTCTGGAGAGTGTTGCAGTACTTTGCCATCCGCCCATCGGGACTCCAGACCGTAGGTTTTTGTTAGAGTTTACTCTCTTATCTGTTTTTTTTTTGTTTTACACAGTGATCACCACTTATCAAGGCCCGGAAGCTACTCAGGGATAAGGGTTATTGCAAGTGCATTACGTTGGCGTGGAGATTTGATGAAGTGTTTACTTAAGGGGGCGGTTCATTAGGAATTTGTTAACGTTGGACTTGAACACATCCAAGTTGTAGTTCGGTGGGAAGCAGGCAGACGGAACAGAGTTCCACAGGCGTGCAGTTCTATAAGGCAATGCAGCATTGCAGCAATATCCCCATAGCTGGTGAAAATTAAAAAATGTTTCTAATTTTAACAAAAATAACGAAGATCCTAATTGTAATTGTTTTATCAAAATAAAAGCGAAGTATATTTCCTTGGTGATCCTTGGTAGCAATTAAATAATTGTTTTCGAATTGTTTTGGACGTCAAAGTATTTTTATATACCGAAATCTAAATACTGATTTACATCCAAACCGAAACAGAATCACGTCAATCAAAATGTCGAATGACGAGACAACAGAGATAGTGTGCTGAATATTTCGGCTCAAATAAACTTTCCGGTTAATTATAATATCTGGTGATTTTAGAAAATAATAATTTGATTTACATTTATTTAATTTTTTTTAATAATTATAATATTAACTGATTAACAAAAATATAATACACATTTTTTATTACTTAGTAATTATTATTATATCAGCAGATTTTTTAAAAATATGATAATACATTTATTTATTTCTTACTACTACTAATAATATTAACATATTTTTTAAAATATAAAATATTTTTTACTAATAATTATATCAGCATATTAAAAAAATATGTTTAAATATTCCTTTAGTTCTTACTAATAATTATTCTATCAGCGTATTTTTAAAAAAAATATTAAAAAAAAATTTTTTTTTCCTAACTCTTACTAATAATCATGATACGATCACATTGTTTTAACAGCCCTGTCAGTGGGGCATTAGAATACGCCGACTGCCCCCCTGCAGAGGGTAAAAGTCCCTCAATGGGGGGTCCTGGATATGACCTTAAACTATATCCAGTGGTGAGGGGCCCAGCTTGTGGGCTTTGAGGAGTGTGGAGCCACCTTTTAATTACCATTGCTCCCAGGTCCACTCTGACCCGGAGTGGTAGTAACTGTTAGGGTCCCAACTATGGGTTAAATAGAAACCGACGTGAAAACAACAAATATATTCTATTAAAAAAAAAATTTCTTCAAAATCTTTGGATTTGGCATTAAATAACCCAAAAAGGGTTGATATACCGTAAAACAAAAACAACCAACCAACCACATTGTTTTAAAAGTACGATTACATATACTTTTATTACTTATGATAACTTAATAATTTTCATCTAAGTTTTTTTTTAATTTCGTTTATATTCTAACAGTCCCCCTCTTGCCAATCCTTCACAAGAAACACCCGTCTGGCTGAAACTACTGCCAATAATTTTCCCCACTCTTTATCTGTGCCTAAATCCAAACGTAGATTCCATGAGCAAAGCTTCTTTCTTAGAACTGCACGCCAGTGGAACTCTCTGCCTCTTGCCTGTTTCCCACCTGACTACAACTTTGACGTCTTCAAGTCCAACATAAACAAACTCCTGACAAACCGCCCCCTTAAGTAAGACACTCTATCAAAACCCCCAATACTAATGATTACTACAATACTATCTCATTGATTACTGTACACGCAATAATCCTTATCCCTGAGTGGCCTTCGGGCCTTGATAAGTGGTGACCCCATGTAAAAAAAAAAAAAAAAAAAAACAGGTATCATAAATATTTATACTGTGTATTTCGATATTGTCTTCTGAAGAAAAAGGTGATGTTATTTTTGCTAGATTCTCTGGGAAAATAGATACAACTTCAAAGTGGATGGGACAGTATGATTTATATTTCGGCTGAAATAAACATTTCTGTTATCAGTACATAATTTAATTTTATTTTCAACGTATGATAATGGTTTTATCTCTTAGTTATACTTATGATATTAAGAAATTTTTTAAAATATAACATTGTTCAATATTTATTACGATTAGTTAGCACATTTTAAAAATATGATAACATTTATTTCTTACTGATAATTATCGATACATTTTTTTAGTATATGATATGACATTTCTTTATTAATTATTATTAATTATATCAGCACATTTTAAAAATATGACCCCACTCTTTATCTGTGCCTAAACCTAAAAATAGATTCCATGATTAAAGCTTCTTTCTTAGAACTGCACGCCTGTGGAATTATCTTCCGTTTTCCTGCTTTCCAGCTGTCTATAATATGGTTATCTTCAAGTCCAACGTGAACAAGTTTCTGATGAGCCGTTTCACTTAAGTTAACAAATTTACCGAACTTCCATTACTATCGATTACTATATTATCCTTTTGACTACTGTACACTCTTTAACCCTTATCCTTGAGTGGCCTATCGGCCTTGATAAGTGGTGACGCCTATGTAAAAAAAAAAGAAAAAAATTCATTCTTACGAATTGGTTGGTTGTTTTGTTTTACGGCATATCAACCCTTTTCAGGTTATTTAATGCCGAATCTGGTGATTTTGAAGAACGATTTTTTAATATAGTATATTTGTTTTTTAAGTCGTATTCTATTTAACCATTAGTTGGGACCCTAACAGGTGCTACCACTCCGGGTCAGAGTGGACCTGGGAGCAATGGCAATTAAAGGGTGGCTCCACACTCCTTAAGGCCTGCAAGCTGGGGCCCTCACCATCGGATATAGTTTAAGGTCATATCCAGGACCATTCTTACGAATGATTATGATATCTACATATTCTTTAAAATATGATAACCCATTTATTTCTTACTAATAATTATGATATCATCACATTTTTTTAAAAATATGATAACATATTTGTTTATATCATGATAACTAAATAATTGATAAGTCTTTACTTCTTTTATTTTCTTAAAGATGGCATACTGTGTATTACAATGTCGTATCATCTAGCAGAAAAAAATGTTATTGGTCCCCCCAAAAAAAGGAGGGTGGACCTGTGAATTCACCCTTGTCCATTCGTCTGTTCGTCCATTCGTCCGTCTGCACATTTCTCAATAATTACACCTTGGATTTTTAAAATAATTTTGCACAAACATTAAACATGATATGAGTAAAAAAAAGTAGCAGAACGGATTTTCCGGGAAAACTCCGGTTGCTACCCTATGGGTGTCTTTCAGGTTAAAATAGCTAAAATTGACACTTGCATGCTTATTAAAAAAAAAATGATGACTTGGATTTCATAAAACTTTCTTAAATGTTCTAACTAACTGATTTCTATATAATTTTGTTTGTCTGTACTTTACGATAACTCTTGGGTGTGCCCCAGGGGCTCTTTTAGGGCTAATAAAAACATTCCATTTTGGGGATTATTTTATCATATTTGTCCAAAATTTTCTGTGTATGTCTATTTAGCAGTTTTGTATGGTGCTGAACTCAAATTTACGTATGTTAAGGCCTTGGGGACTTTGGGGGTTAAATGGGCGGGGGGGGGGCAAATGATGGACGTAGTCATTTCTTTTTTTGCATGGTTCAGAACTCAAATTTACATATGTTAAGGCCTAAAACTGCATCGTTTGTTCATTTTCACCAGGATTTGACGTCCCTTGAGGACTTTGGGGGCAAAATGGAAGGGGGTTCGCAAATGCTGAACTTAGTAATTTTTTTATGCTTCGTTCACTGTGCACTTACAAAGGACCATACATGCTTGCTTTGATCTTGAGAAATAGATTCAGTTTTTAACTTAGTTATATATTTGTGGATTTTTGTTTAATGCGTTTCCCGCGATTCTTTTTTTTTTTTTTTTTTTAAACTGAAATGGATTATTTACCAAATTGATGCATGTATTTTTTAAGAAAATTTCCACTTGTTTATTTAATTTATTTTATCTATAAAATACTATTTTTCCACTAATTTCGAATACCAAAATCTAAATATCGCTATACATCACAAACGAAACAAGATCGTGTTAATCAAAAATGCTGAACAACCGCGTGAATGTTGAAATAAAAGAGATATTATCATGAATATCTTTGATCAATTTTTTTAGACTTTTTAAGCCTGGCTCAGAGGCTGTTTCTGATATGACCTTCAGATTAACAACTGATATCCTTGCTGAATAAATATGCATGATTCAAAAACTGTCTAGTCTGAATCAAATTGACCTTTATATTTCTTAGTTGTATGACGACATTTATATCTGATACACTTTTCTATTAATTATGGTGTCAGAATTTAATATTAATTTTGAAATTATGCTAACATATTTCTTTCTTCATGTCTGTCTAGGTGATGGGTTTAATTGGGTTGCAGAACTGATGAGAAAAGTGGTCGATCAATAATTTGATTGGATAAACGATACAGCAAAACGTTCAGCTTAAATGAGATGTTTTTATATCATGAAATATTTGATGAAATGTATTTTTGTACTAATCTTTACTTATATATAAAAGGCATTTTGCATGTGTGTGTGCGAGAGACCGAGGGAGCGTGAGAGAGAGAAAGAGAGAGAGAGAGAGAAAGAAAGGAACAGACAAACAGACAATTAGATAGGCATTTTGCATGTGTGTATGCGAGAGACCGAGGGAGCAAGAGAGAGAGAAAGAGAGAGAGGGGGAGAGAGGGACAGACAAACAGACAAATAGATAGGCATGTTGCATGTGTGTGTGTGAGAGACCGAGGGAGCGAGAGGGAGAGAGAGAGAGAGAGAGAGAGAGAAAAAGAGACAGACAGACAGACAAACAGACAAATAGATACGCATTTTGCATGTGTGTGTGCGAGAGACCGAGGGAGCGAGAGAGAGAGAGAGAGAGAGAGAGAAAGAAAGAGAGACAGACAGACAGACAGACAGACAGACAGACAAATAGATACGCATTTTGCATGTGTGTGTGTGAGAGACCGAGGGAGCGAGAGAGAGAGAGAGAGAAAGAAAGAGAGACAGACAGACAGACAGACAGACAAATAGATACGCATTTTGCATGTGTGTGTGTGAGAGACCGAGGGAGCGAGAGAGAGAGAGAGAGAGAGAGAGAGAGGAAGGGGGACAGACAAACAGACAAATAGATAGACAGAAATAACCGAGATCCTCCTTGGTTGTTCATGTTATTGCGTATCGTTCTTCTAAAGTGTCCTCACATCCAGATTTCATTTTAGAAATTCACCTGCCTGGACAATCAGGCTTTAGTAGAGTGTATTCCAACTCATGCTGCAGCTGTTCATTTAAATCTGAAATCATAAAATTTGGTCAGTCATCTCATGAGATGTACAGGAATAACATACTGAATTTTCAAGAGTCTACAACAATTTTAAGTGCCTGCATAAAAAAGACTGGAAACTTATTTAAAGGCATCCCGTATCAAAATGAAATGGAAATCCTTAAGCGATTCTTCTTAAAAAAAAAAGGCTCGCAAATTTCGAAACGGTAAAAATTATAAAATATTTCCAATTTTGACGAAAATAACATAATTGTTTTGGAAGCTAAAGTATTTTTAGATACCGAAATTTAAATACTGCTGTGCATCAAAGCCTAAACAGAATTGCGTTAATCAAAATGTTGAATTAACAGTCTAAATTTGGACGAAAATAACGAAGATCCTCATCGGATGCAGATTTGGGCAGATGATAAGGCGACCTAGGTTTGTTGACTTACCAAAATCCACTTCTCAGCGTTGCAGACAAAGGAAATGGAAACGAGATGGTTTTTTTTTTCTTTTTTATATGAAGCAGAATTTGATATTTTTTTTTTTTTTTTACTAAAGTTCAATATTTT
Source organism: Euprymna scolopes (assembly GCF_053919585.1). NCBI lineage: Eukaryota > Metazoa > Mollusca > Cephalopoda > Sepiida > Sepiolidae > Euprymna > Euprymna scolopes. The sequence goes on from NC_136493.1 coordinate 21,970,475, forward strand.
TAAAATTTTTCTGATTTTATTTATCTCAGTTTGGGTTAGAATTTTTGGTGCCACCTGTGATTTGGTTATCCAAGGCAAGCACTTAGCTTTATGTGTCGCACAATGTACACTCAATGATACAATGTCTTCTTTTTTAATGAAAAGCCTTAGTAATTTTTAATATGGATACTGTTGGTTGCTACATCTAAGCTCAAACTGGATTGCACTATTCGTATTATTTGGATTAATCAGACTACTGTTCTCACGTTGAGTATCATATTTCACAACGTTTCGGTCGATGTAACCTCCAACCTTCTAGAGGTGTATCTTGTTGAACTCGGGAATATTTCTGTCAAACTGAATAACTTGGACGGCATTTCGAACAGAACCCTATATTACTTCACAAGGGTAGCATGCTCTCATTCTGTCAACCGTGACTGTATAAAGGTCCTAAGTAATTCGCAAGGACCCGTGACGCAATGGTTAGAGTAGTTGGAAAAATAATTTGTGAAAGTGATACTCTCCTGAAGGTTGACGGTTCAATTCTCAGTGTGGGCGACGGAAAAATACAAATCTGATGAATCCAAATGATACGAATAAGCAATCGCCTTCGTAGAGTTCAAAATAGATTCGTAGCCTTGTAGAGGATTGTCCTTTTCTCTTCCCTGCAACCTCTTTCTCACAGAAGAGATGTTGCGAGTTTGTCTCTGCTTTATCGTTATTTTCATGGCAAGTGCTCGGCTGAGCTTCAATCTATGGTCCCCCCCTTGCCAAACTTTCACAAAAAAAACACCTGTCTAGCAGAAAACACTATCACTAATTTCCCTCACTCTTTATCTGTGCCTAAAGCTAAACATAGATTCCATGAGCAATGCTTCTTTCTTAGAGCTGCACACCTATGGAATTGTCTTCCGTTTTCCTGCTTTCCAGCTGACTACAATATGGTTGTGTTCAAGTATAACGTAAACAAGTTTTTGATTAGCCGTTCCATATAAGTTAACAAATTTACCGAATTTCCATTACTAACGGTTACTATATTGTCCAATTTCTACTGTACACTCTTTAACCCTTATCCTTGAGTGGCCTCTTGGCCTTGATAAGTGGTGATGCCTATAAAAAAAATTGAATAAACTGTGTGAACGACAAGATAACAGAAACATTATCATAAATATCTCAGCCTAAATAGACTTTTCTGTTAATTATGGTATCGGTATATGATTTACGTTTAAGATGATAACATATTTCTTAATCTATGTTTATGATTATCTCATCAGCACGTATATATATTTTTTTAAATATGATAGCATATTTCTTTATCTCTGATAACTAAATAATTATCATCCAAGTTTTTTTTATTCCTTTTTTTCCTTAAAGATATCATAAATATTTATGTTGTGTATTACGATGCTGTATTATCAACCGGAAAGAAATGTTATTTGTGCTTATCTTGAGAAATAGATAGAGTTCTGAAGAGAATTTACATCTTTGTGGATTTTTGTTTGATGGTTTTCACACTTTTCGTTAAAACAGATGATGTAACAAATTATTATGTACGTATAAGTTTACGAACAAAAGGGAAACCAAAAATTGTTTGTGTTCATCAACGTTTCGTCTTTATTGTTCAAAACTTTCTCAAGATGACTAATGAAAAAAAAAACACATAAAATAAAATGGCGTAAAAAGAATCGGTTTTATTCAGACTACTACTCACATCTTGAATGTAATTTTCACATTTCAGCCGATGCAACATTCGCCCTTCTTCCAGTGTCTCTTGTCGAACTCGATGGTGTTTCTGTCGAACACTCAAATCTGTACGAAATTTCGAACAGAGCACTTTATTTAATCCACAAGCGTAGCATTTTCTTTTTTTATGCAGTAGTCACCACTTATCAAGGCCTGGAAGCCATTCGTGGATAAGGGTTATTGCGTGTACAGTAATCAATGGGATAATATCACGGTAATCGTTAGTAATGGAGATTTGATAAAGTGTCTTACTTAAGGGGGGGTTATCAGGTATTTGTTTATGTTGGACTTGAAGACATCCAAGTTTTAGTCAGGTGGAAAACAGGCAAGCGGAAGAGAGTTCCACATGCGTGCACTTCTAAGAAAGAAGCTTTCTTCATGGAACCTACGTTTTGATTTAGGCACAGATAAAGAGTGAGGAAAATTATTGACAGTGGTTTGAGCTAGACGTTCCATCAGTCATAATCGGGTAAAAATGATAAATAATTTACAATCGTATTTTTCAATGTTGCCCACACTCAGGATTGACCTTTCAACCTCCAGGAGAGTGTCACTAGTGGCAGAAATGTTACCTTGTCCTGTGAAGTAAATAAAGGGCTCCGTTCAAAATTCCCTGCTTATTTCCGAGTTCGACAGATAGATTCCTGAGTTCGACAGAAAGATTCCTGGGTTCGACAGACAGATTCCTGAGTTTGACAGAAAGATTCCTGAGTTCGACAGAAAGATTCCTGAGTTCGACAGAAAGATTCATGAGTTTGACAGAAAGATTCATGAGTTCGACAGAAAGATTCATGAGTTTGACAGAAAGATTCATGAGTTTGACAGAAAGATTCCTGAGTTTGACAGAAAGATTCATGAGTTTGACAGAAAGATTCATGAGTTCGACAGAAAGATTCATGAGTTCGACAGAAAGATTCCTGGGTTCGACAGAAAGATTCATGAGTTTGACAGAAAGATTCATGAGTTCGACAGAAAGATTCATGAGTTCGACAGAAAGATTCATGAGTTTGACAGAAAGATTCCTGACTTTGACAGAAAGATTCCTGAGTTTGACAGAAAGATCTCAGAGTTTGACAAGATACATCTGAAGAAAGTCGGAGGTTACATCGACCGAACCCTTGTGAAAATGGCATATAAGATGAGAACAGTAGTCCGAAGAATGCAAAGAGTTCGAATACCAAAGTTTACTTTTGAAATGAGATTGAAAATGTGTGAAGCATGCAATAGACCAGATGTTCACGTGTGGCGTCAAAATAAAACAGTATAAAATGCTTTATACGCCTATGAATCGACACAGAACATTTGGTAATTACAATAAATATGAACTGTGTATATTTTCGACAAACCCAAGTTTATGGGCTCATATACCCAGTCATATGTTTCCTCTTTACTCTCACCACCCCGATCTCCTTCTCACAGTAACAACAGCCAGGGGAAAGTTTACATTTATACATGTATATATAATCATACACTTAATTTGTATACGAATTTATAAGCAAATTCGTACCCCCGAGTCATGTGATATCTATGAATATATAAATATTTGAATCTGGCCATGTTGATTATCTCAACAAAATGTCTATAATCTTGTTCCAATATCCGTTTTTGGTAATGTCCAAGATTAAGAATACTAAGAAAATTCAGTTTGCCTAGCATTCTTATTAAATTAACTTAGAATATACAGCAATAACAACCCTGGCGGATTCTAAATGGGTAACCATTTGTTAATACCAGGCATTATGTGGATGAGAAGCTTCAATAAGTTTCCAGACTTTTTCTGTATGAGCATTTTTATTCATAGTACACATATGCAAATGCGAAAATAATCTTCTACAGCTTCAATGTAAGTTGTACGATTCCAACAACCTCTGGAGGTCCCGTGAAAGTCCTTTTGTATGAGCATATCAATGACTCTCGTCACAGCCTCTTTCATCCCCTCAATTATCTCATAACGACAGCCTCTAAGGTTTTCCTTGAGCTTATGGAATAATCAAAAATCACAAGGAGCAAGATCTGGACTAGAAGGAGGATGAGGGACTGTCTGGGTGCCTATCTTGGTCAAATAGTCTGTGATAAAGATGGAGCACCCTTGGGAAAAACTTCACACAAATCTTCCGCATTTTCAGTTCTTCACAAATAATTTTGTCACAGTTCCCACACTGACATCCCACTATCCATTTATTGTCTTAATAGACACACGACGGTCCATATCCATGAAATTCTTTATTTGGCCAATCAACTCTTGTGCTCTGACTGCTTTAATCCTCTTACACCTCTCATCATCCCTTACATACTCCCCATCTTCCTTGAATCTCTTATGCCACTCAAAACTGACGCTCGAATCTTGCAAGATGGTCTAAAAGCGGTCGGAGGCATTGCAGACGTTTCTGTTACACTTTTTACAAGTTTAAAACAGAATTTTATTGCATACCTTTCTTCTAATATGTCCCCACTCCCAGAGAACATTTTTGAAATTCACCAGCTGTGACAATCAGGCTTTCATAGGGTGCATTCCAATTCTTACTGTAACTGTTCATTTGAACCTGAAATCATAAAAATTGATTATTCATCTGATAAGAGGTACAGGAATAACATACTGAAATTGAGTCAACGGCAATTTTAAATGCTAGTACAAAAAAGTCTGAAAACTGATTGAAGGCATCTCACATGAGGATGTTCGCATCTCTCTGCAAGAACTGCAAGAACCTAACGTCATCATCTCTCTTGATTAGGATATACATACGTATAAGGACAGCTAGTGAATTTGGTATTCCCTAGAAATTTCCTCCTTTGGAATAAAGTCGGTTCAACCCAATGCCACTGTTTTATTTCTTTTTTTTTGTTTTTTTTGTTTTGTGTTTTCAAATTAACCCATTAGGTCCCACTCTCCTATGAATAAGACACTAAATAATTTCTTTTTAAATCTATAAACTAATATATATCATTGTATATTATACATATAATATATTATATAAATATAATATATTATATAGATAATATATTATATATATATATATATAATATATCATATAAATTTAATACATTATATATATAATATATTACATATATATAATATATCATATATAATATATTTTGATATGATATATATATATATATATATATATATATATATATATAAAATATATAATATATTGCTTACTGTATAATTACCGTGAAGGAATGATGGCACTTACCTATATTTGTCATCTTCTCTTTGAAAGTTGTTGAAACCCTCTTTAAAATCTAAAGTAAAATTTTCTAAAATTCTATTGGTTCAATAATGTATGAACTTACATAAATGAGTCTTAGGATCTGGCCTTCGGACTAAGATCCAGATCCAAGTGTAGTATCTGTTCTGATGCTACACTCAAGTTAATTTGTCCTTAGGCAGTTCTTATTTTTGCCTACTGCCAGAGTGACCCTTTTTGGGGAGCTGGTTTTCTCCCACATAAAAACGACCTTGTTTCACATTATGCTCTCGTAGAGAAACAAATTTATATATCTATAAAAGTGAAATCCTCTGTGTGTGTACATTTCCCTACCAAACTACTCTGTCATTTTTCACTTTACAGACTCGAGATTTGACATAAGGTGTATTAAGATTGGAGAAAATCTTTTTAATCGGTGTTTGAACAGAAATTTGGCTATCAAGGGGTGAAAGTTCAACGATTTGACCTTTGAAAACTCTACCAAACTCCTCTGCCAATTTTGGAACTAAAACCTCGAGATTTTAAGTTTAGGTTCTTTGGATATGGATCAAACGTTTTAATTCAATTTGATCCCAAAGCACTAAATGTCCAGGGATCAAAATTGAGGTCAAATTAAAAAAAAATTATACTTCTGCGGTCTCATACAAATTACTCAGCCAATTCCTGCTCTAAACATTTGAAATTTTACACAAAGTGTATGCAGACATAGGGCAAACTTTGTAATCACTTTTCGGCGAAAATTTGGCTGCCAAGAGGTCAAAGTTGAAAGAGCTGACATTTGAAAACTCTACCAAACTCCTCCGCCAATTTTGGGTCTAAACACTTGAAATTTTAGATGTAGTTTACCTGGACATGAGTCAAACTTTTTAATATATATATATATATATATATATATATATATATATATATATATGCACATAAAGTTATGAACAGTACCTAGGGTCCGAGCAAATCCGGGCTGAACTGCTAGTATATATAAAAAGATCCAAGTGTAGTACCTGTTCTGATGCTACAAGTTAATTTGTCATTAGTCAATGTAGGGGAACCCTTCTGTACTAAAGTAATTTTTATTTTTGCCTACTATTTGGGGAGCTGGTTTTTCTACACATTAAAAACGACCTTGTGTCACATTTTGATCTTGGGGAAAGCAATTAAATAGCAACAGCAAGACACTAACTTATTATCAAAAGTGCAATGTATCTATTTGTGTGAACTGCTTTGTTTCTTATTATAACGTGTAATTTTTTTTCTTGAATGTATAGCTTTTGCTTTCTAAATTATATCACATGTAACCTGTGTCCTTTTTATCGGAGATTCAATATTTCGTTTTCTAAATAAAATAATCATTTTTCTTTACTTTCAATTCTTCTCTTCTAACCCATTTTTAGTCATTACACAACATTTTAACTCAATAGTAAAACATTTAAATACTTTAAGACTTAATGGGTTAAGTAAAATTCCTTGAATTTGTATTTATTCTAAGGTTTCGTAAGTTTAAAACACTCGACTAGCTACAACCACTATATATGATTCCCAGCACTCTCTATTTGTGCCTAAATATAAACGCAGATTCCATGAACAAACCTTCTTTCCTATAACTGCCCGCCTGTGGCAAACTGTTATGCTGATCTGCTTCCCGATTAACTACAACATGGTAGCTTTCAAGTCCAATGTAAACAAGTTCTTGTTGAGCCGTCCCTATAAATAATCAAATTCTACCAAAATTACGTCATTAACGATTACTACAGTATCACCTTAAATTTATTTACCTTTATCCTCGACGGGCCTTTAGGACTTGATAAATGGTGAATAACAAGTAAAAAAGTTAACAAAAAGCGTTTTTTTTTTCTATATTAATTCGTTTTTATCGCTTCATCTTTAGACATTAATGCCTGAATCGATTATTGTAAAAATATTTCGAATAAAAGACACTCACCGATGAGGAGAAATAAACAGAAACTTGAATCGAATAAAGGTTAGCGGGTGGTATTTGCCGGACTTAAAAACTAATGAATATAAAAGATGTTATGTCTGTTTTGGCAAGCTGATCTTAGTTTTCAAGAGTGTTGCCTTATTTATGAAGTCTTTTGAAATTATCGGATCAGTGACTGATTCTTCATCTGAAAATAGGATAAATTTTTTTTTTTATCGATTTTGTTGAGATGAAACACAAGGAGAGAAAGAGTGGAGGGAAGAACGAAAAACCAAAACACATCCTCGATATTTCGTTTCGTTTATTTAACCTTAACCCTAACCCAGTTGTAAAAGATACATAAATTTAATTCAAAATGAATTGTAATATCACCATTACATTGTATAGACAGGTCGCCTCCAACAAATACAATCCACTTTCCCCCTCCGCTTGTTTCCTTGTTTCTATCAGGAATAATTCAAACAGGAGGTTATGGGTGTGCTCAGCAAATATATTGCGAAAAGAGTGAGAGTGAGCTCTTTAGGTAATAAATGACATACGAGGTGCCTTCAAAAAGTTTCCAGACTGTTTTTTTTTTTTTTTTTTGTACAAGCATTTAGAATTATCGTAGACTCTTGAAAATTCAGTATGTTAATGCTATACGTCTTATGAGATAACTGACTAATTTTTATTATTGCAGGTTCAAAGGAACAACTGCAACAGGAATTGGAATACACCCTACTAAAGCCTGATTGTCACAGCTAATAAATTTCAAAAATACAACCTGGTCGTGATGACACTTTAGAAGAACAATATGCAATAAAATGGTGTTTTAAAGTTGGAATAAATACCACAGAAACTTATGGAATGCTTAGTCTGCTTTTGGACTATCTTGCATGAGTCGAGCATCAGTTTTTGAGTAGCATAAGAGATTCAAGGAAGGCAGGGAGTCTTTGAGGGATGATGAGCGGTGTGAGAGATGTAAGGACGTCAGAAAACCAGAGATGATTGGCCAAATAAAGAATTTCATGAATAAAGACCGTTGTATGTTTATAGAGACAATAAGTGGAGAGTGTGATGTCAGTGTGGGGACTGTACACACAATTATTCACGAGGAACTGAAGATGCGGAAGATTTTCGTAAGGGAGCTCAGAGAAGATCAAAAAGAAAGACTTTGTCAATGCAGCAAGATGGGCATCAAGACAGTTCCTCACCCTCCCTATAGTCCAGACCTTGCTCCCTATGACTTTTGGTTATTCCCTAAGCTCAATGGAAACTTTAAAGACTGTCGTTATGAAATAATTGAGGAGATGAAAGAGGCTGTGACGAGGGTCATTGATATGTTCACACGACAGGTATTCCATGGAACGATTCAACAAGTGCATTGCAGCCGGAGGAAAATTTCTTCAAAGGGGATTAAAGTTTAATGTGTGTACTATCAATAAAAGTGCCTATACTAAAATGTCTGGAAACTTATTGAAGGCACCTCGTATTTTAATTGTTGTCAGTTTGCCAAATGTCAGCTTTGCTGATACGCTATTTTTTAATTATATTAGACCTTATTGAACCCCTGATGAGACATTTAACGATGAAACGTATATTAGTCTCTGTAGAACCTTTCCTGGCATCTTTTTATCATTTTACTTTATGTGTATATCTATCTATCTATCTATCTATCTCTCTTTCTCTCTCTCTCTCTCTATATATATATATATATATATATATATATATAGTCAGTTTGCGTGATCTATGTTAGCTAATATACTTTCTTGTGTGTGGTGCGGTTAATCAGGTGGCAGGATACTCGCCTTACATGCAAGAGACTGGGGTTTAAAATCTAGAGCTCAGATATGTTCAACTGCAGAGTCTAAACAAGGACGAAACTTGAGACTTGAACTTCCGATTTGTTGGCTTTTTTGAACTGCGACTTGGTTTGACTGTGGCAATGAATATATTAATATATAGATACATATCAGCCATCCAGCGTCTAAACATCTTCATGCCAATTTTCATAATACTTTTCTAGACTCGAAATGTTTATTATTAATGTAATAATATATTCTGGTGGTGGTAGTAGTAGTAGTAGTAGTAGTAGTAGTAGTAGTAGTAGTAGTGGTAGTAGTAGTATTAGTAGTAGTAGTAGTATTGTCATAGCATACTCATATTATGATTAGTATAGTATTGGTAATAGTAGTAGTTTTACACATGGTAACAGTATTATAGGTATTCTTCATGATGTTATGTTGGTTTTCTGTGATGTATACAATATTTTTTACAGCACTAAGGTTTATTAACAATAGTAATAAAAATATTAAAGTTATTTTTTTAAACAGGGTCACCACTTATCAAGATCTGGAGGCAACACATCAGGATGCCCTGTATTTAAGAATTCAGCTGATCGATCATCTCCCTCTCAGTACAGACCAATAAGTCTCTTGTGCGTCATCAGTAAGTTGCTGGAATCTGTGTTAAATAGAGAAGTAATCAACCATCTCAGCAAAAATAACCTTCTTAGTGACACGCAATATGGTTTCCGTTCTGCTAGATCTACAGCAGATGTGCTAACGGTTATATCTCATTGGATTAGCGAATCTCTCAATGGAGGCTACCTTTCTAGGGCAATTACTCTTGACATATCAAAGGCCTTTGATAGAGTATGGCATAAAGGTTTACTTCACAAGATCTCCAGCTACGGTATAGCTGGAAATGTCTTCTCAATTATTAAATCATTTCTCTCTGAAAGGTTCATAAGAGTAGTGGTTAATGGGCAGAAATCAGAAACTCACAGTATTAATGCTGGAGTCCCTCAGGGGTCCATCCTGGGCCCAACTCTCTTCCTAATCTACATTAATGATTTTCCAAATCACATCTTTACATCATTTGTAGACATTTATGCTGAATACACTACTATCTATGGTAGCACATATAAGACCGTAAACGACCAAGTTCTCTCCGATTCTCTCTCCTCTGATCTTGTGCATGTGGTACAACAGGGAAAGGGGTGGCTGGTTACTTTTAATGTATCTAAAACCAAGCTTTTATCTTTACATCATCAACGCTCTGATACTCCTTCTGGCATCAATTGAAATGAATGGCTCTCGTCTTGGGGAGGCCTCATGTTTTAACAAGCTTCTGGGTTTGACTTTACTCCTGATCTTAAGTGGAACATATACATTAAATCCGTTGCCAAGGCCGCTGGAAAAATGGTGGGATCTTTCTATCGATCCAGTTGATATCTCACTGCTGATGCAATTCTCTATCTATATAAGAGCCGGGTATGTCCAAGGATGGAGTATTGTTGCCACATCTGGGCAGGGGCTGCTAGAAAGAACTTATCCTTCCTTGATAGAGTTCAAAATAGACTTCGTAGCCTTGTAGGGGATGTCATTTTCTCTTCCCTGCAACCTTTTCTCACAAAAGAAATCTTGCGAGTTTGTCTCTGCTTTATCGTTATTTTCATGGCAGGTGCTCGGCTGAGCTTCAATCTATGGTTCTCCCCTCACCAAACTTTCACAAGAAACACCCGTCTAGCAGAAAACACTATCAATAATTTCCCCCACTGTTTATCTGTACCTAAACCTAAATGTAGATTTCATGAACAAAGCTTCTTTCTTAGAACTGCACGCCTATTGAATTGTCTTCCGTTTTCCTGCTTTCCGGCTGATTACAATATGGTTGTCTTCAAGTCTAACATAAACAAGTTTTTGATGAATCCTTCCATATAAGTTAATAAATTCACCAAATTTCCATTACTAACAATTACTATATTGTCCATTTTCTAGTGTACACTCTTTAACCCTTATCCTCGAGTGGCCTCAAGGTTTTGATAAGTGGTGATGCCTATGTAAAAAAAAAAAAGGGTTAAGTGTTAGGTAGATGGTGAGACAAGATTAGTCACTGTGATACTTTAATAGGGATAGATTATCATGATGTACAACTCAATAGGAATTTATTCATATTAGACTTGAAGACGACCATATTATAGTCAGACGGAAAGCGGACAAACGGGATTGTGTTCCACAGACGGGTTTTGTGCATAGACAGGAAGTGGGAAAAGCTGTTGGCGGTTGTTTCAGCTAGATGATGATTTGCTGAGAACGTTTTAAGGGTAGGGGCTATAGATTAGAGCTAAGTCGAACACCTTCCATAAAAGAATCCATAGTGTAGAGACAGCATCAGTAGTAGTAGCAGTAGTAGTAGTAGTAGTAGTAGTAGTAGTAGTAGTAGTAGTAGTAGTAGTAGTGTCACTATTTATTTGTTACAGACACAATACATGCAATGTAGATCGATCATATAACACCCCGCATAGTGACTGAAATTATATTGCAAAACGCATCTATTGCATCTGTATAAAAAAAGATATGAGGAAATTGTACGATGCGGGGGGGTTGCTTCGTCGATGCCTGTAATTAAGCGGTAGAAATGGGGAGCATCTATATTAAAAAAATATTTTTTGCTTGACAGGTTTTTTTGCGGCTGAAGGGTTGTAAATGGCAAAAAAAACAAAAAAACTTTGAAAACTTTGCTATTTTATGAATGAATGCAGATATTTTATAAGCAATGTGGCAGGTGAAAATTTAGCTGTGATTATTGTTGCTCAAAATTGTTTCATTTTCCATATCCTTTCTGAACTCAATTCTCTTTATCTGGCTTTCTCTGTATATTCAAGGACACACACACACGCACACACACATACATATATATAGAGAGAGAGAGAGATATATAGTCTGTTTATTATACAAACATTATTGGTTACATATTTGCATACATGTTTCAGCTGAATACTATTTCAAGGAGACCACTTCATCAGACAAAAAAAAGCTCTTTCCTCCGTTGAACACTTTAATAATCATATATATATATATATATATATATATATATATATATATATATATATATATATATATATATATAATCGTTGTATAGATTGGTTTCCTAGGAGTAAATCCAATGAAACCCAGAATCATCAGTACAGCAAATTATAATTGCCGCTGGTAATGGGATTCGAACCCTGCAACAAAGCCATCTCTGCCTTCATTAGCAGAGAATAAACCACAAGGCCACCTACAGTCACAACAATATTCAAATGAAATTGAAATCGCACATTCATTAGGGAATAAACGTTATACAAAAATGGGATCCAGTGATCAGGCAACTAAAGAGTCACAATCGCACACATAGGCCAATTTACCAACTTTTACATTTCAACAGACAGTGCTCAATTATTAAGTAACTTTATTCTTAAAGGGGCGGATATATATATATATAGTTATATATATAAATTTTTTCGCCCGAATGAATCAGAATGAATTGCAAATTGCTTTGTTAGGATGACTGAACTTATGCATTCATGACTTAAAATTTCATCTTTCTGTTGCAGATATTGATGGTGTAAGAGTCGAAGAAAGCAGACATGGATATGTGTCAGAATGCATGTGAGCTGTGAGTGCTTCCATATAAAAACATTCCAGCCCTCCTCGCAATATTATTCACACTGCTCTCCTGATGATGTCTACTTTGAAAGATGAAAAGCAAACCTGCAGCTAACTTCAAGCTACACATGGGACTTAACTTAATTCTTTTGATCTACACACTAAAAAGCTCATCAGAAAAGTTGAAAAAATATCTTTAACAACGTTTGTTACTATATATATATATATATATATATATATATATATATATATATATATATATATTGGAGTTTATATATTCACTTTCATTAAGAAAGAATGAAATGAGATTTAAATTAGAAATTACTAAATGAAATTAGAATATATGAACTCTAATTTTATTTGATCTATCTAGTATATTGAGATATTTTATTTGGCTGGGATTGTCTTATATGAATATTACCTTCCTCTAATATTTTGTAAGACTTGAAACCACTTGATTCTGTAATCTAAGTCATTTCATTAGCTTGAAGCAGAGATATATATAGATAGATAGATAGATAGATAGATAGATAAAGGCCGAGAGTACAACGGCCAAATCATCTTAAAATGGTAACAAAAAAGACGAGGAAAACTATTCAAGACATATAAAGAATGTAAGACCATCTCATAAATATTGTCATTGTCTATTGAGATTATCGGACTGACTTCCTCATCTTGGTTGTTATAGGCCGGAGGGGAAAACGGCCGAAACGTTGTGACTATAACAACCAAGATGGGGAAGTCAGTCCGACAATCTCAATAAATGAAAACACCTCATCTCAAAAATACAGACAATTACTATTGTCATTGTCTGTTAAATTTATTCCTACAGTAGGAGGATATGACACAATAAATGGAAAGTGGGATTTGCAAGACAGAGCTTTACAATAAGATTTGGTTTGTGAACATGCATCAGGCGATTAGCAATAAACCAAACTTTTTCACTGGATAAGAAGACAATGCCTGGCGTGTGAACCTTCTTAAAGCGTACAGGGTCAGAAATATAGCTCAGTAAACAAGAAAACAAGTCATCTTAACACATTGACTTAGACTCGACTTGTTGAATAATTGCTGTCTGTGTTTATCATGTACTTACAGAAAATATATCTGTCATATATATATATATTACATGGAGATCACCACTTATCAAGGCCCGAAAGCTACTCGGGGATAAGGGTTATTGCGTGTACAGTAATCAATGGGATAGTATCGTAGTAATCATTAGTATTGGAGATTTGATAGAGTGTCTTACTTAAGGAGGCGGTTTGTCAGGAATTTGTTTATGTTGGACTTGAAGACATCCAAGTTGTAGTCAGGTGGGAAACAGGCAAACGGAGAAGAGTTCCAAAGGCATGCACTTCTAAGAAAGAAGCTCTGCTCATGGAATCTACGTTTAGATTTAGGCACAGATAAAGAGTGGGGAAAATTAATGACAGTAGTTTCAGCTAGAAGGGTGTTTTTCGTGGAAGATTGGTGAGGGGGGACCAGAGATTGGAGCTCAGACGAGCACTTTCCATGGAAATAAGGATAAAACAAAGACACACACATATATATATATATATATATATATATATATATATATATATATATATATATATATATATATATATCTTTGTTTTTTTTCAAATACTGGATTCTTCACTAACTTCTCATCATTATCTCACTTTTAAATTTGTCAACATTAGTCAGTTTTTAATACTGCAACACTTTTGTCCCTTGGACCGTGTAGGGAGTTTCCTCCCCTTGTCTGGGTTAAGCTGACGTATCTTTGACGTAAGTTTTGAGTAATGTTTTGAATTACTCCCTTTTGTTTGTTTATATAAAAACGAGTGTTTACATATAATCGATCTTTTTCTTCTCAACATGTAACTAAAAGCAAACGTTTCTATTCTCCGTGCCTGTATGTGTAAAACTAAACCATTTTACATGTTAATTGATTTATCTTTTTGTCAATCATCGATATGACTTCCACTATGAAGTTTATTTGAAACTAAGAAGGTTTTTATTTAATTCAAAATCTACGATCAACTAATCAATCAACCAACAGTTATTGCTCTGCCTCTAACCATAACCGTAACTCTAACTGCAATTGTTATCACTACCATTTAGTCTCCTCGAATGTAAATTTTGTAGAAGCAAAACAAGCAATCCTAATTTTAATCATGCGCCTTACACCGTTTGGCCGCCGTACACTCAGCGCTCTTTGAATTGGGTATGTATGAAGATTCATGACAAGAAAAATATGAACTAAAATACAGAGTATTAAGAGTATTAGGAATACACTAAATACAGATGAAATAACTACAAACGTATTCTTATTTTTGCATAATAAACTCTCCCTTAATTGACCTTATACTTAAATGATAATTATTCTTTTATACGTACAGACACTGGTGTTTCATGCTTATGTAATCATCAGTGTAGGACTTCAATAATGGTTAACATAATGTAAAATAAGAGTTACATTTAGCAAACTGACACCAATTAAAACACGTAATTCCTTGTCTAGAAAAGTAACTCCCACTCCCTCACTAAGGCGTATCAGACTTGTCAACCATTTGCTTTTTCATCTGCTTGATTATTCTTTTAACTGTTGACGAGTAACGTTATTGTTCTGCCTCTAAACCTTGCCTTAACCTTACCTGAAATCGTTATCACTTCCACTGCTGTTGTGTGATTCTTTTAAAATAGGTGTGCCTCCTCCTTTGTAAAGTATGCATATGCTAATAGTCCTGATATTGCTCATACACCTCTTGCAAATGGCCGCCAAACCCTCCGGGCGCTTTGAGCTGGGTAAGTATGGCCATTCATGATCAGAAAAACATGAACTAAAATACGGAGTATTAAGAATACACTAACTATTGTTAAAAAGACTACAAATATATTCTTATGTTTGCATAATAAACTCTCCCTTAATTGACCTGAAATTATACCTAGAATTGCACAAATAAGAAAAAAACGCTGTGTCTTCTTTAATCTGTAATGCAAATCATCAAACATTATTTCCAATATATCGTTCAACAGGAATTGCAACGCCGTCCATATGCTTTTATGAAACTTGAAAGATATTTGATATTAAGAGCAAATTCAAGTTATCAGTGATAAATTGCTATGATTACGTAATAAGAAAGCTAAAAGCAGTATTTCATTGGATGGTAATTGGCTTTCCTATGATTTGTCACTTCACTTTCATATGACAAGCTCATTTCTTTTCTGCACTTATTTTACTGGAGATCGTGCAAGGAAAGCGACCTGCCGCTGCTGGTGATGGAAAAACGGGGAATCCATAATTCACATTTTGCAGTAGAATATGAATAGGCAGAGACATTATATATGGCCGAATGGATACTTATTCAACCTTCCTTCGAGAGAAATTATGAATCCAGGGCAACTTATAGACTCTCTATTTATAAGCAAGAGATGATGAACCGTCCTAACTTGTATGTATTGTTTACTGAGCGTATATATATATATATATATATATATATATATATATATATATATATATATATATATATATATATACTAGCATTTCAGCCGACGTTGCCCGGGTGTTTGGAGGTGTATGCTGAGCAAAAACAAAAATAAAAGGGTTCATTTTTTTAACTTCGACCCCTATTATGACCCCTTACAATTTATTGTTTTGGGATCAAATCAAGTTATTAAGTTAGACCCATGCCCAGGGAACATATATCTATAATTTCAAGTTTTTAAATGCAAAATTGTCCGAGGAGTTTGGTAGAGTTCTCAAAGGTCAAATCGTCGTCCTTTGACCCATTAACAGCTAAATTTCTGGCCGAAAACCGATCACATAGATTTTCCCAAATCTCAGTACCCTGTATATCAAATTTCGAGTCTGCAGACTTAAAATTGACAGTTATTGCGTAGGGGAAATATACACAAACAGACAGATACACAGACACACAGACACACAGACAGACACACAGACACACCGACACGTTCACTTTTGTATATATGTATATATATATATATATACATATATATATATATATATATATATATATATATATATATATATATATATATATGTGTGTGTGTATATATAAGCCTAGCAGAGTGCTCGATTATTAAAACAAAGTTTAAACATAAAAGCGTATACATAAAGGAAATTAGACGTGGAGTCTAAAGAGCAAATTTTATTTTAATTTATTTATACTTGTTTAAAAGAACATTATTTTTATTACACTAAAAAAAACAACAACAACAAAGTGCTATTCTAATGTATTTTTGTATGATAAATACAAATCTCGTATCAAAAATCATACAAAAATACATTAGAATAGCACTTTGTTATTGTTTTTTTTTTTCGTATAATAAAAATACATCAACTTTTTGCTTTGTATCTGATACTTATTGAACACACTGTGTGTGTATATATATATATATATATATATATATATATATATATATATATATATATATATATATATGAGTTTTTAATGCAAATATACTAAGTGTAAAACAAGCTGAAGGACATGTCATGTAGTTAAAATCAAGAAGTAAAAAAAAAAGTTAAAAAAGATTAACTCTTCCATCAGAACAATTCAATTAATAGATTTTAAATATTGAAAGCGTAAGAAAGTCGAAGAAATGATTAAAAATTCATGACTTTGACAGAAATTGTCCCAGAGGAAATCCACCAGATTTCCCGATTCAACATCTTGAGAGAATTTTATAATAAAACACATCTAAAAAAAAGAAAAAAGAAAAAGAAAGAAACTAACCAAAGATAAATGAAAGAGAATAAACGAAGAAATCAAAACAGAGAAAAAAAATAGGCTTAATAGACTTCTTTCGGAATCGAATCGTTTCAAAGATCTTGCAAGAAAATAAAAATTTAGTGATGATATTTTCTGCGATATGGGTTTATTTGTTATCTTATTTATATTTTTGTCACCATGTGAAAAGATAGGTCACCAATTTATTGAGCGTGGTAGTAGTATACGTTAAACCTTTATACCATTTTTTTTAGCCAATCTGAGAAATTGTCTTCAGAGAGATGGGCTGTCGCATAGCCGCCTTCCAGTCAGGTGACTGGACAGTGTAAGATCAAGTGCTCTGTGCCCGGGGGGGGGGGCTTCCTTGCACTTTGGGCAGATTGAGATGTCTATTTGTCTCCACCTGTGTATTTTTATTGCAGTCCTGCAGTGTCTTGTTTTTATCCGGTTTCAGGCTACCCACTGCTTCCTACTATTTGTAGCAACACCTGGAGGCGCAAAGTTGGGTCTTCAACGATGTCCCTTCCTTTTGGAGTATTGTTTTTCCATTCGTTCTTCCACATCTTAATACGGTCGGATTTTGTTTTTGATTTTTTATTTGTAGAAAGCCTTTCAGGTCTTCTGGAGGTGTCTGAGTTATCTTTTAAAATTTGTTGTATTGGTAATTCCCTAGTGTTCCCCGACGTTTTCAATCCATTTTTGAGTTGCTTCTTCCATCTTTATGTGACGTGGTGCAATTGAGCTTGCTACTGGTAGCCATTATGTTGGGGTTGACTTCAGGCATCCTGAGGTAATACACATGGTTTCTCAGAGTTTTTTTTATTAATTGATTTTGTGTGTTGGCGTCAAGACCCTGCTGGGGCGCAGTATTCTGCAGCATTTTAGCAGAGTGCAACTGCTGTTGTTCTGAGGACTCTTTGGGAAGCTCCCTATCATGTTTTGGCTATTTATGGAGAAGAAGATTAGAATGATAATTTAGTTGTTTAGTTTGTTTTAAAGCATATCAACACTATTCAAGCCATTTAATGGCGAATCCAGTAATTTCTTTTTAATATTATGGTTCAATTATTTTATTTATTTGTTTTTACACAGCAATCACCACTTATCAAGGCCCGGAGGACACTTAAGGATAAGGGTTAATGGGTATACATTAGTCAATGGGATTATAGTGTAGTAAACATAAGTAGTGGGAATTTTGTAAATTGGATTACTTAGGGGGACGGTTCATCAAGAACTTGTTTACATTGGACTTGAAGATAATCAGATTGTAGTCAGCTGAAAAGCAGGCAATCGGAAGAGGGACTGTATTTGTAAGAAAGGCTTTGTTCATGGAATCTACATTTAGGTTTAGGCACAGATAAAGAGTGTTGGAAATTATTTATAGTGGTTTTGGCTAGACGAGTGTTTTTCGTGAAAGTTTGGCGAGGGGGGGACCATAGATTGAAGCTCAGCTGAGCACTTGCCATAAAAATAATGATAAAGCAGAGACAGGCTCGCAACATTTTTTCTGTGGGAAAGAGGTTGCAGGAAAGAGAAAAGGGCATCCCAAACTAAGTTACGAATTCTATTTTGAACTCTGTCAAGGCAGGATAAGCTGCTTCTAGCAGCTCTTGCCCAGACGTGGTTACAGTACTCCATCGTTGGCCGTACCTGGCTTTTATATAGGTAGATAATTGCATTAGGAGTGAGATATCTACTGGAACGGTAAACTACATCAATTCTTTATATATTCAAATATTTACTCGTGCTGGTTGGTTGGATTGTTTTGTTTTACGGCATATCAACCCTGCTTGGGTCATTTAATGGCAAATCCAGGAATTTTGGAAAAAGTGTTTTAGGCTTCTAGTTCTTTATTTATTCAAATATTTATTCATGCTGTTTTCTTTGGTTGCTCTGTTTTACAGCATATACACCCTTTTTGTGTTATTTAATGTTGAATCCAATAATTTTTGAAAAAAATATTTTATGCTTCAAGTTCTTTATATATCCAAATATTCATTCCTGCTGTTTGCTATGGTTGTTTTGTTTTACGACATATCAACCCTTTCTATGTTTCAGCTATTTTGGCGAAAGTTTTTTATGTTTTAATCTGTTTATCGTTTCAAATATTTATTTATGTTTTTTAGGTTGGCTGTTTTGTAGGGAAAAAATTGTTGTTTTTGTTTTTAGCTTTGAAAAACATGATTGAATATTACAAAGGAAAAGGAAAAACGATGCTTGGTGCATTTAGTCAGGCGAGATCTTCAGACAACCTCATCATGTAAGATCTGATGAGAATGATAGAAAATAGCTCTTGATTACAATAATCAGTGCCTCTGCTAGGCGACAACGATCTCCTTAAGTTGGCCAAAAATAAAGATGACTAAGATAATGAAGGCACAAAACGAGAAATATGAGAAACGTGTACACCTACCCAGCTAAAAAATCCTCCTCTTCTTTCTCCCTCTCTCTCTCTCTTTTTCTTTCTCTCGACACACACACACACACACACGCACACACACACACACATATATGTACACATCTTCAGTCATGGTACATTTTTTTAAGGCAGCCCTCCCCCGTCTTTCTTTTCCATCCATGATTAAAATGTGATCTGACTAAAAAAAAATCTACATCCCCTCTCTCTCTCTCTCTCTCTCTCTCTCTCCCTCCTTCTCTCTCTCTCTCCCTCCTTCCATCCCTCTCTCTCCCTTCTTCCCTCTCTCTCTCTCTCCCTTCTTCCCTCTCTCTCTCCCTTCTTCCATCTCTCTCTCTCTCCCTCCTTCCATCTCTCTCTCTCCTTCCATCTCTCTCTCCCTTCTTCCATCTCCTCTCCCTCCTTCCATCTCTCTCTCTCCCTACTTCTATCTCTCTCTTTCCCTTTTTCCATCTCTCTCTCTTCTTCCATCTCTCTCTCTCTCCCTCCTTCCATCTCTCTCTCTCTCCCTCCTTCCATCTCTCTCTCTCCCTACTTCCATCTCTCTCTCTCTCCCTACTTCCATCTCTCTCTCTCCCTACTTCCATCTCTCTCTCTCTCCCTTTTTCCATCTCTCTCTCCCTTCTTCCCTCTCCCTCTCTCCCTCCTTCCCTCTCTCTCTCTCCCTCCTTCCATCTCTTTCTCCCTACTTCCATCTCTCTCTCCCTCCCTTTTTCCATCTCTCTCTCTCCCTTCTTCCCTCTCTCTCTCTCTATCCTTCCATCTCTCTCTCCCTCCTTTCATCTCTCTCTCTCCCTCCTTCCATCTCTCTCTCTCCCTTCTTCCCTCTCTCTCTCTCTCCCTTCTTCCATCTCTCTCTCCCTTCTTCCATCTCTCTCTCTCCCTTCTTCCCTCTCTCTCTCTCTCTCTCCCCTTCCATCTCTCTCTCTCTCTCTCTCTCTTTCTTTCTCTCTATCTCTCTCTCTCTGATAGCTTTATTCAGTCTTGATAGACTATGGATACCCACTGTAAGGGTGCCTGTAACATAAAATGTAACATACGGCACAATCACGTTGATACACCAGTTCTCGCCAGATCATTGAAGTTAAGCAACGTTGAGCCTGGCCACTACCAGATGAGTGACCATTTGCAAAGACATGGTGCTGCATGTACTGCAAGGTAAAAATACCAGGTTGGGAAACTGGCAAGGTCTATCCTTCTCTCGAGGTTAGATGGGCCTCTTTAAGTTATGGTAGGCAATTTTCTATCTATATAAGAGCCAGGTACGTCCAAGGATGGAGTACTGTTGCCACATCTGGGCAGGAGCTGCTAGAAAGGACTTATCCTGCCTTAATAGAGTTCAAAATAGACTTTGTAGCCTCGTAGGAGATGTCCTTTTCTCTTCCCTGCAACCTCTTTCTCACAGAAGAGATGTTGCGAGTTTGTCTCTGTGTTATCGTTATTTTCATGGCAAGTGTTCGACTGAGCTCCAATCTATGGTCCCCCCCTCGCCAAACTTTCACAAGAAACACCCGTCTAGCAGAAATCACTATCAATAATTTCCCCCACTCTTTATCTGTACCTAAACCTAAACGTAGATTCCATGAGCAAAGCTTCTTTATTAGAACTACACGCCTATGGAATTGTCTTCCGTTTTCCTGCTTTCCAGCTGATTACAATATGGTTGTCTTCAAGTCTAACGTAAACAAGTTTTTGATGAGCCGTTCCATATAAGTTAACAAATTCACCAAATTTCCATTACTAACGATTACTATATTGTCCAATTTCTACTGTACACCCTTTGACCCTTATCCTCGAGTGGCCTTAAGGCCTTAAGAAGTGGTGATGCCCATGTAAAAAAAAATACTTTTGATAGCCCTGGTGAAATATCAAGTATTCAGCTACGGACAAGATTTGAATTACACTACAAACTCGTGTAGTGAGTTCAATCTCAGCTGCGGCTGCATGTTACATTTCAGGGTGCCTGTGCTTGGGTTTTTTTGTGGCAAGAGTTGTACAATATCCAATCATACTTCTCTTGAGTTGGCGTTTCTAAATACCGGTGGGAAGCGGATGTTCAGGACGATTGGAAACAATACGGAGATAAGTAAAGAGCATATACAGAGCCTAGAATTCATAAATGGTCAACCATCTGATATTAGCCAGGCTCAACATTGCTTATTGGTGATCTGAAGCGAACCAGTGTGTCAATGTGATTATACCGTACACACACACGCACGCGCGCGCACACAGTTCACATCTTAAGTCATGAAAATTTTGAAGGCAGATCTCTTTCCCCACCCTGGCATCTTATTGCTCCACCTCTTTCTCTTTCATCCAGCTCTTCTCCCTCTCTTCCTCCCTCCCTCTCTCTATATACACACACACACACACACATATATATGTCCTCAGTCAAGATAATTTTTGAATACAGATCCCCACGAATATCCAACTACCCCTCCCTCTCTATCTCCATCATATCATCCATGCTCAAAATGTGACAACTGATGAAATAAAAGAGAATAACACATCAGTGGGTGTATTTTTTACTTAGTTTCAAACACTTGCTGGTAAAAACGAAGAAAATACTTTATTTGAACCTCCACCTGCACTAATTTGATATCTATTGACACAAAACGAATGAATGTGATATCTTTTCTACCATAAATAACTTGATATCATACTGAATACAAATTATGCATTGCTTGTATACGTATCTTTGTTAGCTTTTCATGTTTCATCCTGATGCACTGGCAGGTGGAAGTATGACATTTATTTATATTACATATGCTGATTCATTTCTACCGCCATAGTTTAGTTTCATTATTTTGTCGAACTCGAGAATCCTTTCGCCAAACTACATCAATTCTGTTGCCAAGATTGCTGAAAAAAATCTTGGATCACTCTACCGCTCCAGTAAATATCTCACTGCCAATACAATCCTCTATCTGTATAAAGCCATGTACGTCATAAAATGGAATACTGTTGCTGCATATAGGCAGAAGCTGCTCGGTGCTCCTATCTTACCGTGATAGAGTTCAAAACTAGCTTCAAAACTTAGTAGGTGATGCGCTTTTCTCTTCCATGCAACCTTTTTCTCACAGAAGTTGTGAGCTTGTCTCTGCTCTATCACTATTTTCATAGAAAGTGCTCGACTGAACTCCAATCTATGGTTCTTCCTTGCCAAACTTTCACAAAAAACACTCGACTAGCTACAACCATGATAAACGATTTCCCCCACTGTGCGTAAATCTAAACACAGCTTCCATGAACAAAGCTCCTTTCCCAGAACTGCCAATTTCTGGAAGACTGTTCTACTGGCTGCTTCCTGGTTGAATACAACATGATAGCCTTCAAATCTAGTATAAAAAATTTCTTGTTGAGCAGTCCCTTTGAATAATCCGAATTCTACCCAATTTACACCATTAACAATGACTACGCTCCCACCTAACATTCATTAACCCTTATCCTCGAGTGGTCTCTGGGCCTAGATAAGAGATTACTCCCCCCGCTCGAACTTGCATGGAAATTTGAACGGAACCCTTTATTTAATCCACAGAGCTCCTATTCCATCAATAATTCACGATCGTATTCTGCCTTATCACGCACACTGAGGATTGAACTTCCAATCTCTAGAATAGTATCAATTACAATTGAATTTTACCAACGACTTTAACCGATACACCACGGGTCACTGTGTGGAGGTTGACGGTTCAATCCTAAATGTGGGCGATACTCAGAATATAATTATGAATTACATCATAATTCTTCCCGGTCATGGCTGATGGAATAAGGACATGCTACCTCCATGCAAATCCCAGATTTTTGCAGAACAATTCTCAAGTTTGACAAAATGAACCTGAAATGAATTTAGGGGGATGTTACACTGGCCGAAATGTTGTGTGATGACACTCAAGATGAGAACAAATAATCCAAATAATACGAACTATCGATTCTCGTCTAAAAAATTGAGAAAACTAAAGCCAATCATTATCTAATCAAATACTGCTCTTCTTGCACGATCTCCAGTAAAATAAGTGCAGAAAAGAAATGAGCTTGTCATATGAAAGTGAAATGACAAATTATAGGAAAGCCAATTACCATCCAATGAAATACTGCTTTTAGCTTTCTTATTACGTAATCATAGCAATTTATCACTGATAACTTGAATTTGCTCTTAATATCAAATATCTTTCAAGTTTCATAAAAGCATATGGACGGCGTTGCAATTCCTGTTGAACGACATATTGGAAATAATGTTTGATGATTTGCATTACAGATTAAAGAAGACACAGCGTTTTTTTCTTATTTGTGCAATTCTAGGTATAATTTCAGGTCAATTAAGGGAGAGTTTATTATGCAAACATAAGAATATATTTGTAGTCTTTTTAACAATATTTAGTGTATTCTTAATACTCCGTATTTTAGTTCATTTTTTTTTTTATCTTGAATCTTCATACATACCCAGCTCAAAGCGCCAGGAGTGTCTGGCGGCCATTTTGAAAAGGTGTAAGGCGCATGAGCAAGATCAGGATTATTTGCATATGCATATAAATTTTTTCACTCTCAACGGGGCACTTTTCTACAGGGACGGGTTACTTTTTTCGCCTATATTTTCGAAAATCACCCCCTCTTTTCGATTGTTTAGCCTTAATTTAAACCTACGTCACTTCCAGTTTGGTGGTGGTTGTAACAACAAAGACGTCACGTTTTTTTTTTTCACGTTCTTTACCTCCTTTGCGGTATGGGTTTGAGTCTGCCTTCCTACTACCATTTTTTTTTTTTTTGCTCAACACACACCTCCAAACACCCGGGCAACGCTGGGCACCAATGCTAGTATATATATATATATATATATATATATATATATATATATATATATATATATATATATGCATGTGTGTGTGTACACATAGGTATATTTATATATATAAAAAAAAAAAAGGAAGGAAAACGTCTACCTTAAACCACTAACCTAGTTCTAAAACAGATCCTTTGTTCGATAAAATGCATGCCCATTGGCTGATAGGAAGGGGCGCGGTGGATACTAGAAAGCTGATTGGCTAACTAGAAATCCTCAACATATATGAAAACAAGAAGCAACCACAGAATTCGCGCATAAGCCTGACGAATCCTATAGTGGATGAAACGCAGAATATTCAGTGTAGCTTAATCGCCATATATATTTTATAAATTACTAACTAGCTCTACCTACGTATTGAGCACTTTTGAAGTAAATACTTAAAGTTTACGCATAAATCTATACTTTCGTATATTAGGTTTATGTGAGTAAATGAAGTAGTTATAGGTATATACATATATATATATATATATATATATATATATATATATATATATATATATATATATATATATATATATATTGTTCACATAAAGTTTTAGATGAGAAAAGTCATTAGTACCGTTGGTTTCAAACCCGATAATTAGGGCCGTTTTAGTTTTAGGTCCTGGATATGACCTTAAACTATATCCGATGGTGAGGCCCCAGCTTACGTGCTTTGGGGAGTGTGGAGCCACCCTTTAATTGCCATTGCTCCCTGGTTCACTCTCACCCGGAGTGCTAGTACCTGTTAGGGTCCCAACTATGGGAAACCGATTTGAAAAAAAAAACAAATATATTCTATTAAAAACATTTTTCTTCAAAATCACTGGATTCGGCATTAAATAACCTGAAAAGGGTTGATATGCCGTAAAACAAAAACAGACAAACAAGGACCGTTTTAGATACCCATATCAAGCTCTCCTTAGGCAATATTAATATCTTTGAGATGAGTATTGGCTGAAGGGAGTATGATATGGGTATTTAAACCGACGGTACCAATGACTTATCTCATCTAAAACTTCCTGTAAACAATATATATATATATATATATATATATATATATATATATATATATATATATATATATATATTAGATTTGATTGTATGAAGTATATAGCTCTTTATAAATAAAAGAAAAACAGAATATTTAAATTTTTAGAAGATTTTTATTGGCTTGTCTAACCTACTTTTGGTTAATGATACTCTACTGCCTTCGGGGTGTATTATATAGATTAGTGTTTGCACAAATTAATGACTATGCAACAAATATATATATATATATATATATATATATATATATATATAATTTACGCGTCCATTGCAAGTGAACATTAGAAAAATCTTTAACATCAGGAAGGGAAGAGATAATTAGAGAAGGCTTATCTGAAAATATAATTTTTTTTTTTGCGATTGATGGCGAAGTTTTCATGTCGACTATATACATCCAATAATGATGATGCACAAGACAAAATTGATGCGTCTCTCTACATCCATTATTGATGCATCGTTTTATACACAGGGTGGAACGATAAAAATGTCGCCTTATAGGAAACAACACTACAGATTTATTTTAAAACTTTTATTGTAAAAATCAATTCCAGTAATTTAATTACGTAGTAGAGCTGAGATCTGTTCAATGTAGCTGCCTTCAGCTTCAATTACCCCCTTGATACGAGTCCGGAACCGAGGGTATGCCTTTTCTACGAGAGTGGGCGAGCTTGGTCATTACTCAGTGAATGGCGGCGATCAAGCTGGCTTTAGTGTTAGAGGAGGTCATGTTGGTGATGTTCTCAACATATGACCAAATTAAATAGTCCAGCTAGTTCAGGTCAGGAAAGGAGGAGGCCAGTGAGAGGAGGATACAAGTCGTAATACTCCTTCTGAAGCCTTGGTCTCTTTGAATTTATGGGCCGGTACAGATTGTGCTGCCACACACAGGGTCTGCCAGTGGTCACCTGAATGCACCATGGGATCCCTACACTTTTCAGCACATTCAGGTGCACCTTAGTGTTGACTTTCAAGCCGACTTTGAAGATGTGAGGTGGCATGATGTGGCCCTCACCTGTAACCACACCAAAGCCCAAAATCGTGCCCAGAAACTTTGTTTTAATCAGTGTGCGCATGCCTCTGTTATTGTAACGCGGCACATCTTCAATCTTGCTTATTGAACATTGTGTTACTTTCAGAATTGATAGACGGCTCCTATCGCTCTTCAGATTTGTACGTAACTATAGATGCCCTGCAACAACAAAAAAAAAACGTTTTTGCATCAAATAAAAAT
The DNA here is from genome assembly GCF_053919585.1 of Euprymna scolopes. Taxonomy (NCBI): domain Eukaryota; kingdom Metazoa; phylum Mollusca; class Cephalopoda; order Sepiida; family Sepiolidae; genus Euprymna; species Euprymna scolopes. Next base: position 21,997,008 of record NC_136493.1, read on the forward strand.
AGAATCATGTTGTCTTTTCTAGGGAGACAACTTTATCATTTTACTCAGTATTCATAATAAACTCATAGTACTTGCTAGACTTTGGTATTCTCTCCTTGTTTCCTGCTTCCATTACTGTACTGAAACACAGAAGTTTGAATGTAATGTTAACAAACATCTCACTGCTCAATTTCTTACGTAAATCTTGGATCCCAAATAGTAACGCCTTACGTTCCAAGTTATACTATGCCTTATTTAAGGCGAAAATGCGAAAAAAAAAAATGATGATACTGACAGTGCTTTGGCATTGATCTGGCTTAACAATTGCACAAGCAATGTGAAGTTGTTTTGTTTTTTTACAAAGGAGTTACCACATATCAAGGCGCGGAGGCAACTCGAGGATAAATTGAAGCTGAAGGCAGCGTATTGTAGTCATTGGGATAATTCCGTAATAATCGTTTGTAGTGGTAATTTGGTATAATTGGATTATTTATGAGGACAGTTTAATAAGAACTTGTTTACGTTGGACTTAAAGATGACAATATTGTAGTCAGGTGGAAAGCAGACCAGCGGAAAAGAGTTCCACAGGCGGACAATTCTAGGAAAGAAGCTTTGTTCATAGAATTTATTTTTATGTTTAGGCACCAATAGAACTTGGGTGAATTTATTGATAATGATTTTGACTAGACGAGTTCTTTTATGGAATATTAGCAAGGGGACAGGCTCAATCGAACACTTACAATGAAAATAGCGATAGAGCAGAGATAGCGTATTTATTTGCTTTCTTACTTAGCAAATTGGGCACAAGGCCGTTTTTTAATGTGGGCAGCTTGGGGAAATGGGGACCAGCTCCCCGGGGAGGAGGGGAGCTGAATAATGACAATTGGTATGAAGGGTTTCCCCTACATTGACCAAGGCAATGGTCTTATATGTGGGGTTGCCCCCACATATGGTCTTTGATATTCATGCCCAGCCCCACAGGGGGCCGGCCAAAGACTCAGGGGGCCAGACAGGCTCGCAACATCTCTTCTGTGGGAAAGAGGTTGCAGAGAAGAGAAAAGGGCATCACCTACTAGGCTTTAAAGTCTATTCTGAACACTGTCAAGGCAGGGTACCTCAAAATTTTCACCTGTTATCAGTGCACAATGCTTTGTGCCATCGAATTTCTTGTAAGAAAAAGATATATATATACATATATATATATATATATATTCAAGCATGTCTGATTGAACACGACATATATATATATATATATGTATGTGTTTTTAACATATATCTATATATATATATATATATATATATATATATATATATATGTTTTTAAATATAATAAAGAAATAAATAAAAAATACCTCCAAATAAATAATTGGCGACTTTCTAAAACACCGGATCTCCGAGGCGGAGACGTAACCCTTAACATCATTTAAAAAATCAACAACAAAAACCACGTTAACAGATAAACGATAAAAACTAAACAGTAAATTGTCTATGGCATCATAGTGTAATGGATTAAGACGCTGGACTAAAATATATAAGGTCCGGGGGTTCTAATCCTAACAACAGTCAAGCTATGCTGAAGAGGAGTAGGGCTCTGAAACCCGCGTGTCCATAGATTACTGTTTTTAAGAATAATAAATTAATTAAAAAAAAAATTTTTTATTACATTTTCGCCCCAAACAAGGCACATTGCCACTTTGGTGCAGGGGGCTACTATTAGGGCAACAACTACTGGGGTACTATGTAGGGATTTGGGCAGCAAGATGCTGCACTTGAAATTCTGCACGTCAGTACAGTTGGGGAAGCAGGGACCTGGAATGGAATTCAAAAGTCTAGCGGTTCTGGGGAAGAAACTACTGGAGTAGAAAGATAATTTACATCTAGGAATCTCTAGAGTGTGGGGGTGGGATTTTGCAGCCTGTCGGGTCTGTCGAGGGTGTTCACATCGTGGGGGCATAAGTGCCTGCAGTTCGTCAGAGCATTCACCATTAAAATACTTGCAGAAAAGGCAGAGGGATGCAACGTTTCGTCAATGGGGCAGAGGCTGAAGCTTAGATGGCAGTTCAGGGCCTGTCAGATTGGCGACTCTCTTTTGAACCTTGTCAAGGAGCGTGAGACTAGTAGCCGATGCACCAGCCCAAATATGACAGCAATACTCCATACATGGGCGAATGGTTGCCATATAGAAGTACAAGATACTTTCGGGTGTTAGTAGTTTTCTAGCACGGTAGAGAGAGCCCACCTTCCTTGCAGCGGCCCTGGCAATGTCCTCGATGTAATTGTTCCAACTCATGTTTCCTGTGAACATTCGGCCAAGGAGCTTGAAAGACGTACTCTCAGATAAAGAGTCGTTGGCCATTGCTATAGGTGGTAGAGAAGGTTTCTTGTAATTATTGAATGAAACTAGTTTAGTCTTGGCGGCATTGAACGTGACCATCCATTTTTGTCCCCATTCCACTATGGATTGGAGGTCATCCTTTAGTGTTTCTGCCATTTCTTTAGATATGTGTTCATTTTTTTTCCTGTCGTGCCTGTTATAGAGTGTGGTGTCATCAGCATATATACCCATCTCAGAGGAAATTTTTTCAGGGAGGTCATTTATGAATATCAGGAACAGTAGAGGTCCAAGGATAGACCCCTGGGTTACCCCCGCATTTATATCATATTGTTTAGATGTACGACCGTCGAAGACAACCTGGATTTTTCTTTTATCTAAGAAGGATTTAATTATGTTAAGTATTCTACCAGTGATCTAATCTTCCTGAGAAGACCCTCATGCCATACCCTGTCAAAAGCCTTAGATATATCTAGACCTATTGCTCTGCCCTCCCCCGATTTGTCCAGTGAATGGTATATACGTTCAGAGATTACAGTTAGGATGTCTGCTGTGGCTTGTCTAAATCCATATTGTTGGTCAGTCAGAAGCTTAGCATCTGTAAGGTGATGGACTAGAGCATGGTTAATTAAGGTATCAAATATTTTGGAAAACAGTGGGAGGAGGCTAATAGGGCGATAATTTGATGGGTCAGTTCTTTCACCAGAATTCTTGAATACTGGTACCACAGAAGCAGTTTTCCAACAGCCCGGAAAGCAAGATTCATTAAGGCCTTTTATTCTAGAGTTTGGAGAGAACTGGAGCTACTTCGGCTGAGCACATTTTTAATAGCACAGCTGGGATGAGATCGGGTCCACATGCTTTTGAAGTGTCAAGGTTTTTTATGATAGCATACACCTGAGCAGGGGTGATTTTCAGATCGTCTAGCGTGGCGTCTGTCTGCATAGGAAATTCAGGTAGGGGGTGGTTGGAAGGGTCCAGTGTGGAGTTTGAGGCAAACCGACTGGCAAGCATGTTTGCCTTTTTGGTTGCTGAACAAACAACCTCGTGATTGTTGGTTAGTGGGGGAATTGTTGATTCCCCATTACTGTTGTAGATTTTCCATTTTTTTTTTTTTTACATAGGCGTCACCACTTATCAAGGCCGATAGGCCACTCAAGGATAAGGGTTAAAGAGTGTAGAGTAGTCAAAAGGACAATATAGTAATCGATAGTAATGGAAGTTCGGTAAATTTGTTAACTTAAGTGGAACGGCTCATCAGAAACTTGTTCACGTTGGACTGGAAGACAACCATATTATAGACAGCTGGAAAGCAAGAAAACAGAAGACAATTCCACAGGCGTGCAGTTCTAAGAAAGAAGCTTTGATCATGGAATCTATGTTTAGGTTCAGGCACAGATAAAGAGTGTGGAAAATTATTGATAATGTTTTCAGCTAGTCTAGTGTTTCTTGTGAAAGTTTGGTGAGGGGGGGACCATAGATTGAAGCTCAGTCGATCACTTTCCATGAAAATAACGATAAAGCAGAGACAAACTCGCAACATCTCTTCTGTGAGATAGAGGTTGCAGCGAAGAGAAAAGGACATCTCCCACCAGGCCACGAAGTCTATTTTGAACCCTATCAAGGCAGGACAAGTCTTTTCTAGCAGCTCCTGCCCATATGTGGCAACAGTATTCCATCCTTGGACGTATCTGGCTCTTATATAGATAGAGAATTGCATCAGCAGTGAGATATCTACTGGATCGATAGAAGGATCCGACCATTTTTCCAGCTGCCTTGGCAACAGATTTGATGTACGTATGTCATTTAAGATCAGGAGTAAAGGTCAAGCCCAGAAGCCTGTCAAAACTTGAGGCTTCCCCAAGACGAGAGCCATTCATTTCAATTGATGCCAGATGGGGATCAGAACGTTGATGATGTAAAGATAAAAGCTTGGTTTTAGATGCATTAAAAGTAACCAGCCACTCCTTTCCTCATTGTACAACGTGATCAAGATCAGAGGAGAGAGAATCGGAGAGAACTTGGTCTTTTGCCCATCAACCACTACTCTTATGAACCTTTCAGAGTGAAATGATTTAATAATTGAGAAGACATTTCCAGCTATACCGTAGCTGGAGATCTTGTGAAGTAAACCTTTATGCCATACCCTATCAAAGGCCTTTGATATGTCAAGAGCCCTAGAAAGGTTGCCTCTATCGAGAGATTCGCTAATCCGATGAGATATAACTGTAAGCACATCTGCTGTAGATCTAGCAGAACGGAAACCATATTGTGTGTCACTAATAAGGTTACTTTTGCTGAGATGGTTGATTACGTCTCTATTTAACACAGATTCCAGCAACTTACTCATGCCGCACAGGAGACTTATTGGCCTGTACTGAGAGGGGGATGAATGATCACCTGAATTCTTAAATACAGGGCATACTGATGAAATTTTCCAGGGAGATGGGAAACTATTCTCCTTAAGACAACGTTTAAACAGTTTTGTAAGTATGGGTGCTACTTCTGGTTGAAGTTTTTTGAGTACTATAATTGGAATACCGTCAGGGCCGGTTGCTTTACTGGAATCAAGGTTTTTGATTAGCTTGGCAACATCACATACAGATATTTGTACATCACATAGTGTGTTTTCTGATACAGGAGCAAATATTGGGGGTTGGCGGCCTTGGTCGCAAAGGGTAGAATTGGCTGCAAAGTTCTTGGCAAAGAGTTTGGCTTTGTCTGATGCTGATGAGATTAACTCAGGTCCATTGATGATAGTTGGGATAGAGCACACGCTTCTGTTCAGGATTCTGTTTGCAATTTGCCAAAACTGGTGGGAACCAAGCCGCTGCTCAGCTACTTTGGACTTGATGGACTGAGCATACAACTCTCTTGCGTTCTTTATTACTTTCTTACAATGGTTGCTGGCAGTCCTGAAAGCGGCTTTAGTTTTCATACATCTATTACGTTGGAAACAGTGGAAAAAGTGATTTCTGTGCACAATGGCAGCAGCACATTCTGGAGAGAACCATGGCTGGCTGTTAGGTTTTTGCTGAAACTTTTTCGAGGGTATGAAACGGTCCATTATCTATACCTACAATTAACGATTCTGTCAGGTCTGATAATATAGAAGACACATCCTTTTTAAACATGGAACGCAGAGGAAGATCTGATATAAATGTACGGAAACTATCCCAGTCAGCCATAGTGTATCGATATACTGTACGATGGAGAGGTACGTCTGAGGACTTATTACATTTCATTTTTATCTTAATTTATCATAATTTATCTTAATGAGTGGTCGGAAGATCCAAGAGGAGACAGAACGGAAACTGAACATAGTTCAGGGCAAGTTGTGAGAAAAAGGTCTAGGAGACTTGCATACTGGCCATCATTGTCGGGCACACGGGTGGGTTGGTGAACAATCTGAGTGAGGTCATAAGCAATGGAGAAATCATGACAGAATCTCTCCTCATCATCGGTCTTGTTTGAGTGGGTCAACCATTCCACATTGTGAACATTGAAGTTTCCACATACGTGAATGTTAGCTGAAGGATATGCTGATAGAACTTGGTCAATTTTCTCAGATATGCTTTTAAAGATAGTAACTCCGCTGTTATGGGGGCGATAGAGAGTAAATATAAATGCTGTCGTGTGAGCTAGTGCTACTCGGAAGCACATATAGGGTAAGTTAGGATCTTCTCTGGAGATGTCCCTACCACATGGAAAGCCATCTTTTATATAGGCACATATTCCATGCCCATGGCGATCTTGTAGGTCAGATTTGGAAGTTATCCAGGTATCCTTTAATTACAAACTCATTTAGGGAAATAGTCTGTCCAATTCCAGTTTCGCTTAAAAATAAATTTCAATGCGTTTTTTAGTGGTTTCCATAAATTCTCTCTTAGCTGTCGCTATTTCTTTCTTGACGTTACTTCTAGCTTCTATGTACTTCTGTCTGTTTGAACTGGACTTATGTCGGTTAAATCTGCGGTATGCATGCTGCCTTTGAGCTATGGCAGTTGCGCAAGTCGAAGTAAACCAAAAGAAGTAACAATTTGTGATAGGGAGTGAGATATAGAGAAGCTATGAGTTGTGCTGCCCTCTGCATCTGTGTAAGTAGAGAATTCAAGCCAGTTTTTGTGATGGACATTAAAGTCACCAAATACATGTACTTGTGCGCTAGTGTCGATGGAGAGTGCTGTGTCTATGCTGTCAGAGAATTTGTTTATTTTGGTGCAGTTATATATATATATATATATTTGTATATTTTGGCAGAAAGTCATTATTCAAGCACTTCTGTTTGTACACGACAGAGTTTTGTTTTTTCTTATCTTTCTGGATATCTTTTCTATTCTCCAAGCAGTCTTTTTTAATTCAGCTAGCATGTTGTATAAAATGGCACACATATATATATATGTTGTATAAAATGGCGCACATATATATATATATATATATATATATATATATATATATATATATATATATATATATATATATATATTTATATTACAAGACACTCGATGGCACAAAGCATTGTGCACTGGTAACAGGTGGAAATTTTTGAGCTAACAAATAAGAGTATGAATTATTCTTATATTTAAAGAATACAATAACAATACAATTTTCAAATGTTTTGAATACAAACATCACGAACGTTCCAATTAGAAGTAAAAAAATAAAAGTTGTAATTGTCTAAATAAGAAATACCATTGTGAAACTCAGAGAACATCTTTTTAAATTGACGCCAGACAGAATTGCCACTCTTGGGAATAAACCGAAGAACGTACGATTTCCTAAAATGTTTCTTCCGAAGAAATTGACAAAATTAAATTAAGTATATTTGAATTATAAAGAAATTGGAAGAAAAGTGGCAAAAACTCTTGTGGTTTTATTTGTGCCTGGAGACAATTGCATTAACTTCTCGTTCCAGTTCTGTTTTTAAGATGAATTCAAAAATGCATTTCTTGGTGATTGTTTGCGTAGATAATTCAAGTAACAGAACTGGTTCTTTCAATTTCTGATTCTTACAAGACTTTGGGCAAATATTTGAGCATTGTTAGTAAATTAAAGTTTTTAAAAGCACAATCCAACGAACAGAATCAGGAGTAAAGTTTGAGGAATTTTAAGGAAATTTCTCTGGTTTCTGGAGGCTTGGTTTATTTTATGTGCAACCTTGTTCTTCTGAAGGACACCTCAGATGTAATAATCACTCTAAATCTGCATCTGAAAAATAAATTAGTATATTTGGATAATTTGAATTATCTAAATATTAAATTACTTGTCCGCAAACATTAATTAATGAAATACAAATTACCTCCCTCTATAGTTGTTCTTTATTAGTTAAAAACCATAAAAAAACATTACGGCCCCCCAAATTTTCCAAACAAAAAAAACATGGCCGTTTGTTTTCGGTTTCAAATTTGTTATTTTATTTGATAATTATTTTAAAAAGTCATGTTGAGAGATGGCTGTAAATTTGTTTTCTTTATTATAGATTCTTTTTTAAAGATAAAAAAGTCTGCAAGTGAATTGACATCTGTTCCTTTATAATTTATATAAAAAATTATTCAGAAAAAAACAAAAAAAACAAAACAAAGTAATGTTGTCTGTGAATTTTCGTTGAAAAAAATGTAAATTTTTTAAATTAATTCTACTGAGCTTTAAAAAGTTAAAAAAAAGAATTTACGAAAAAAAATTGTCTTAAATTCATCTTCATTTGCTTTATTTAATTTTTTGTTCATTTTTATTTATAATGTATTCTAAAAATGTTCAACTACCGTGGAATTTCCACAGATTCCACTAGTCTGAATTATTCTGTTATGATCGTGAGTGTTATTCCTAAAACGTTTGGTCCTGGATATGACCTTAAATTATATCCAGTGGTGAGGCTCCTGCTTGCGGGCTTTGTGGAGTGTAGAGCCACCTTTTAATTGCCATTGCTCTCAGGTCCACTCTGACCCGGAGTGGTAGTACCTGTTAGGGTCCCAACTATGGGTTAAATAGAAACCGACTTGAAAACAAACATATTCTATTAACAAATTTTTCTTTAAAATCTTTGGATTCGGCATTAAATAACCCGGAAAGGGTTGATATGCCGTAAAACAGAAACAACCAACCAACCAACCTAAAACGTTTCAACTGATGTAACCTCTGACCTTTTTTAAGTGTATCTTGATAATGGCAACCTTTTGTCTCATGAAATAATAGCGTTCTTTTTTTTTTTTTCTTTTTTTTTTACAAAGGAGTCACTACTTATCAAAGCCCGGGGGCCACTCGAGGATAAAGGTCAATGAGCGTACAGTAGTCAATGGGAAAATGTTGTTAATCGTTAGTAGTGGAAATTTGGTAAATTGGATTACTTCAGGAAATGGCTCACCGAGAATTCTTCTTGAAGATAACCATATTGTAGTCAGTTGGAAAGCAGGAAAATGGAACAGAGTTCCACAGAGTTTTGCACCTAGTCAAGGTCACTATAATGTATGCCGTGGTTATATAGTCTAATTTTGATTTTACAGCTTAGGTACCACCCAAAGTTACATATTCCTTAGGTGAGGATAGTGTAGTATCTGTTTTATAGTCGGGGGGGGGGGTACTGTAAAATCTATTCTGCTATCATGATACCATCCTCTTCGGCATTATCTCTTCCTTTGAGAGAGATAGAGTACATCAACAAGAAATTCTTCAAATTATTTATTAATTAGCAAACTGAACATTTAAATTATATCGATTTAATGCCAACCTTCTGTGTCGTGAGACAATGGCGTTCTGCAACTAGGCTGGTGCACCACAACATCTGCTGGGGATATACAGTTCAGTTCTGCATTTGCAGTTTCGTTAATGCTTGCTACAGGTGTAGTCAACAATAAGGATGGTTGGGAAGTCAGATGTAGACTGTATCCTATGTCACTCTTTTCTTCCCATCGTCATTCTTTATACTTTTTTTTTACATGCAGATCACCACTTATGAAGGCTCGGAAGCCACTCGGGGATAAGAGTTATTGCGTGTACAGTAATCAATGGGATAGTATCGTAGTAATCGTTCGTATTGGAGACTTGATAAAGTGTCTTACTTAAGGGGGCAGTTCATCAGGAATTTGTTTATGTTGGACTTGAAGACATCCAAGTTGTAGACAGGTGGAAAACAGGCAAACGGGAGAGAGTTCCCCAGTTGTGCACTTCTAAGAAAGAATATTTGTTTCCGGAATCTACACTTTGATTTAGGCACAGATAAAGAGTGGGGAAAATGAATGACAATGGTTTCAGCTAGACGGGTGTTTATCGTGAATCGTGAAAGATTGACAAGGGAGGACCAGAGACTGGAGCTCAGACGAGCACTTGCCATGGAAATAACGATAAAACAAAGACAGGCTCGCAACGTCTCTTCTGTGGGAGAGAGGTTGATTGGAAGAGAAAAGGGCGTCCTCCGCTAAGCTACAGAGTCTATTTTGTACTCTGTCAAGGCTCTCTTTTGTTGACACTGATACAACAGTTGGAGTGACCTCCCTAGGTGCAGGCCTGAATGAGTTATCAGGAGACCTAGGTTTTCCCAGTTACCAGTCCTCCTCTTAGTGTTGCGAACAGTCAGATGGGAACACAAGCCAATACAGTTGTAACCAGTGTGGTTGCAGGAATTTCTAGGAACGTGCTGCTGAGATTCGGCATCCACCTATGAGGTGTATCTTTTCATAACATATAAAGAACTAAACAAAATTCAAAACTTAGAGTGACACTCTTCTAGAGGTTGAAGGCACAATCCTTAGTGTAGACGATACTAAGAATGCAATTGAAAATTATCTAAGACTTCTTCACAGTCATGACTGACAGAATGTGATTAAATAAGACTTCTGCTGTTTTTTTATTTTGTTTTTTTTTACAAAGGGATCACCCTCATCAAAGCCTAGAGGCCACTCGAGGATAAGTATTAAAGAGTGTACTGTAGTCAAAAGAACAATATCATAGTAATCATTAGAATGTAAATTTTGTAAATTGGATTACTTAAGGTGAACTGCTCGTTAAGAATTTGTTTTCATTGGACTTGAAGACAGCCATATTGTAGTAAGCTGGAAAGCAGGTAAACAGAACAGAGTTCCACACGGGTGCAGTTCTAAGAAAGACGTTTTGTTCATGGAATCTAGGTTTAGGTTTAGGCACAGATAAAGAGTAAGGGAAAATATTGATAGTGTTTACAGCCGAAGTATTTCTCATGAATGTTTGGTGAGGGGGGAACCATAGATTGGAGCTCAGACGAGCACTTGCTATGAAAATAACGATAAAGCAGAGACAGGCTCGAAACGTCTCTTCTGTGAGAAAGAGGTTGCAGGGAAGAAAAAAGGGCATTCCCTACTAGGCGACAAAGTCTATTCTGGACTCTGTCAAGGCAGGATAAGATCTTCCTAGCAGCTCCTGCCCAGAGGTGACAGCAATACTCCATCCTTGGACATATCTGGCTCTTATATAGGTAAAGAATTGCATCAGCAGGTAGATATCTACTGGATCGATAGAAGGATCCCATCATTTTTCCAGCGACCTTGGCAACGGATTTCACGTACATATTCCATTTTAGATCAGGAGTAAAGGTCAAGCCCAGAAGCTTGTCAAAACATGGAGCCTCCCCAAAACGAGAGCCATTTATTTCAATGGATGCCAGATGTGGATCAGAGGGTTGATGATATAAAGATAGAAGCTTGGTTTTAGATGCATTAAAAGATGCATTAAAAGTAACCAGCCACCATTTCCCCATTTTACCACACACTCAAGATCGCAGGAAAGAGCATCAGAGAGAATTTGGTCGTTTACAGACTCTGCTGTGCTGCTATAGATGGTAGTGTCATCAGCATAAATGTTTACAAATTATCTAAGGATGTGATTTGGAAGATCATTAATATAGATCAGGAAGAGATTTGGGCCCAGGATAGATCTCTGAGGGATTCCAGCATTAATACTGTGAGCTCCTGATTTCTGCCCATCAACCGCTACCCTTATGAACCTATCAGAGAGAGATGATTTACTAATTGAGAAAACATTTCCAGCTATACCATAGCTGAAGATCTTGTGAATTAGACCTTTATGCCATACCCTATCAAAGGCCTTTGATATTTCAAGAGCAATTGCCAAAGAAAGGAAGCCTCAATCAAGAGTTTCACTAATCCTATGAGATATTACTGTAAGCACATCTGCTGTAGATCTACCAGAACAGAAACCATATTGCATATCACTAAGGAAGTTATTTTTGCTAAGACGGTTGACTACTTCTCTGTTTAACACAGATTCAAGTAACTTACTCAAGACGAGATTTTCCAAGGTGTTGGGAAGCGTTTCCTCTTAAGACAGCACTTAAACAGCTCTGGTTGAAGCTTTTTGAGCACTATAATTGGAATGACGTCGGGGCCAGTTGCTTTACTGGAATCAAGATTTTTGATTAGCTTGACCACATCATGCACTCGAAATTTCATGTAGATTCGCAAATTCAAGAAAGATTTCCCAAGTTCGACAAGATACCCCTGAAGAAGGTCGTTGTGCCTGGTGTTTTCTTACCTACTGCTGCAATATGTGGGCGAATGTGAAGGAGACACACTCTTAACTCTTCTTCAATATTTTGAAGTCTTTCGCTTTTTTTTTTTTTATATTATTTAGGTGAGAAAATCTCAATTACAATAGAGGTATGTGGTTGAGAACCGTAGCAAGATTTTGATCGCTTTTTACTTAGAGTAATCCAAAAGGCGGCCAATGACAGTTGTGCATATTTCGGTTTGAAACCTCGATCACTGGAAACGTTTACTGATTCTACCTCTTCATTAAATAAAAATTGGAAAGGTTGATAAATCTAGGAACGGATTGCGAATCTGATCAAATTCTTCAACGCTGATTAATAGAAAAATTTCTTCAATTTTGTTTCCTAAAAAAGTCAAATGTTCCCTAATAACGTGAAATGTTTAGATTCCAGAAATGCGGCCATTTTGAATTGAGCAGTCTCATCATGATTAAGAAATTAAATATCGTTATTAAACGAAATGAAATTAAATGGCTTCTAGCTATTATCTCTTTATGGCACACCAGTAACCATTCCACAGCATATCAGTGGGTCGCAGCACAGTGATTGGGAACCACTTCCCTAAAGCTAAAACCATCCATCGATGCACGGTTCACTTTTATACAGTTCTGCTTAAGTAAATCTACATAGAAAAAGGTAGGTTGGATGGTATTTTATTGCACCGTTTACCTATCTCTGGCCAGGTCTTTATTTATCACCCTTCCTCTCAAACCCATACTTATCATATCCTCCCGTCTTTACTCCCATGCTTTCCCCTGCCAACCGACTCTGCTACCTCAACTGTTCTACATTTACTAACCCAAAAACATAACCTTGTAACACTTGCTTTCATTTATTTTGTCCTTTAGACTTCATTTTCCATGAACGATGTTTCTTACAAAAGGCAAAGAATCGCTGTTTTCTGGGTCAGAATCTGATATGTCCCATAAAAAGAATATATTCGTATGAATTAGCTGAGTGGAATTGGCTACCATATTCGATTAATAATCTATATGCATATGTTCTCACCGTTTCATATAGAATATTTGGCAAAGTGTTATATATCATTAGAAAGCGCATATTCTGTTCTACAAGATAATGGTCATCGTTTTTTGCTCATATAATTTTTTCTCGTTTTCCAGAACCGTCAAGTAGATAAAAAAAATCACATTTTTGACACCTTCTTTTTGCCTTTAATCGAGATCAAAAAGCGAATGAAACGACTAAGGATATTTGTGCGGTATATGGAGAAAACGCTATAGCTGAGAGCACTGTTTGAGATTGGTTTACCAGATTCAAACATGTTAATTTTGACCTCAATGATGCTTCTCATTCCGGAAGACCAATCAAGATAGACGAAGACCAACTCAGGGTTCTTTTGAATGGAAGATGGCCATCAGACATGTAGAGAATTGGGTGAAAAGATGAAGATGTGATTTTGCGACAATTTCGTGCCACCTTCAGTCGATGGGATTCACACAAAAACTTGGAGCTTGGGGTCCCACACTAACTTAATTTTCTGTTAAAATTCTTTGATTTTCTTCCAAAACAAAAAAAGGCAGGATTTTATGCAACAACCTAATAATAATTCGCTTTACTGATTTAGTGTTCGTGATTAGAGCTGATACATCCCTAGTATGAGGCTTTAATGTGTCTTTTGACGTCTCTTTCAAGCTGCTCTACCAGTCGGTATTTATAGCTTAACCAGCCAATCATATTCTTGTAAGGAATAACCTAGATGTACGCATATTTATTACATCAGAGTCTAACTGTTTTATATCATTGGCTAGTTTTTGTTTTTTGTATTTTTGTATTTTATCTCCTTCCATCAAGTGGCTTTATGCTTTGTCTGGAGTGATTTTCTTTACCAATGAAAAGAGCACACTTTTATGAACTCCTAGAAAGATTTAATGGAAAGAATGACTAAGAATATTTAGAGCCGATTTGCCATCAAAAGCTGAGCAAACCATAAGAATCTCAGGAAGAAAAGGGGCACACCTACGATTGAAAGGCACAAATCTTAAAAGTGTTTTGCAAAAAAACTTTTATTTTTATTAAATAATTTATATATATATATATATATATATATATATATATATATATATATATATATATATATATGTGTATAAGTATTTCGAATATATTATGAAAATTAAATCTATTGTGGTTGAAATCGAATGTTGCTAAAATAACCAATTTAATATAAAGATAGATTTTGTTCTCAAAAGATACGTAGAATGGTTCATTGCTCAAAGCTAAAACAAAAGGAAAAACTTTGCCAGGCAAAAGGTTTTCACAACTATAAATCCTGATTCAATTTCGCTTTGAAATTGCAAATTCCTGCACCAGACAGATTCCTTTCTCTCTTTGGGGCATTCATTCGAATTAATCCAAAATTGCTTCTGCTCTGTCGCAGATAACAAATAGAATTAAACACTCAAACATATGGATAAATTTATGTATAATAACATATATATATATATATATATATATATATATATATATATACATTTATGTGTGTATATATATATATTTGTATTTATATATATATATATATATATATATATATATACAAACATATTTATTTATATATGTATATATATGTGTATATATATATATATATATATATATATATATATATATAGTCATATATATATATATTTATAGAAGTCAATAAAGAAAGAAAATGAACGTATAAAAACAATATTATAATATAAATAGATTTATTCATTTATTTATAAAGGGCATATATCAATTAGGAGTGTTGTGTGGTTAAGAACTATTTATATCATGGTATTTCGAAACCTAATGCTTCTCATCAGAAAAGTAAAGAAGATGCTAGGTAACATAATATTACTATATAGTTTTTATACCTTCATTTTCTTTTTTTATTGACTTCTATAAAAGCTCCAAAACAATTTGTCGAGTTTTGCATTATCCCGATAAGTCTCCTCTTAAAGAATTTCTTTTATTTTCTTCCTTTAATTCCCCCATGTATATATATTTATATATATAATCATTTATATACCTATATATATATTAATATATATATAGTCATCCACATACAGTACTGTTTCGTTGCTTCACAGCTCCGCAGAATGGCTAGACAGGCAGCTGCCTCAAGCCAGGATCGAGACCGGAACGCCTAAATGACAGTCAAGGCTTCTCACCATTACACTATATGGCTAATGAATTTAACAATGTTTTGACATCGTCCAAATGCCTCCGTTTGATTTGTTTACACAAAGAGCGTCGCTTACTACGCTAATGGCAGTTTGTATATCACTTCCTAATATGCTTAACCCAAGATAGGGAGCATTATAGCATTAATATATATTTATATTTATATACCTTTATTTATATATATATATTTATTTATATACTTATATACTTTTATCATCATCATCATGTGCTGTCCTTCGTGTCCGAAGACGACATCCTGTGAACCATCATTCTCCACTTGTCACGGTCGCGACTGAGGGTCTGCCAGCTTCCAGTAGGGATCAACCTGTCCTATCTATAATATAAAGCTGTGTGTGTGTGTGTGTGTGTGTGTGTGTGTGTGTGTGTGTGTGTGTGTGTGTGTCTGGTCACGAATAGGCTCCTATATGGTTGACTATTTTAAAAAACCGATTATATATAATGATAGGAGATGTATCGAGACACAGGAATGGGTACATTTGATCTGGTAGAATGGTGGTTCATTAAAATTGTTGGGTCTGCATTCGCGCCTGGTCCACAAAGTATGGAAATAAAAAAAAATTAAAAATTAAAAAATACTTTTACAAATGTTTTTGATATAGATGTACATAATAATACTTTGATAAGTATGTTTTAACTTAAATAGGGATGGTATAATAAAATTGTAAGGTCTGCATTCGTTCCTGGCCTCCATAGAATGGAAATAGGCACAAACTTTAATAAAGACTTTTCATATCTACCTGCATAAGTATACTTTGATAATTATGTTTCAGTTTGAAGAAATATAGTATAATAAAATTATGGGGTGTTCGTTCGCGCCTACCTCCATAAAATGGAAATATGTCACAAAGTTTAACAAGGTTTTTTTAATATAGATCCACAGAATATTGTGATAAGTGTTTCAGTTTGAACAGGTATGGTATAATAAATTATGGGGTTTATCTATTTTATTTTTACTTTCATCATATTTTGCTTTGGTTTTGATACCCCAAATTCGAAGCTATCTCTTTACAACCCTTCCATTTCATAACCTATCATACTTTCATAAATCAGAGTCAATTTCTGTAGGCTGTTTTTGAACCCAGTCAACGACGGGTACATTTGCTAGTAATATATATATATATATATATATATATATATATATATATATATATATATATATATATATACATATATATATATATAAGATCAATTCTTTGCGGGGAGACTTATCAGGATAAATCAAATCTTTCAGGACTGCCAGCAACCACTGTAAAAGAGTAATAGAAAATGCAAGAGAATTATAAACTCAGTTCGTTAAATCCAAAGTAGCTGAGCAGCGGCTTGTTTCCCACCAGTTTTGGCAAATAGCAAACAGGATCCTTAACAGAAGCATGCATTCTATCCCAACCATCATCAATGGACCTGAGGTCATCTCATCAGCATCAGACAAGGCCAAACTATTTGCCAAGAACTTTGAAACTAATTCTACCCTATGCGACCAAGGCCATCAACACCCCTGTATTTCCTCCTATAACAGACAAATATCTGTGCATGATGTCACCAAGCTAATCAAGAACCTTGATTCCATAAAACAACTGAACCTGACGGCATTCCAATTATAGTGTTGAAAAAGCTTCAACCAGAACTTGCCCCATACTTACAAAACTGTTAAAGCATTGACTTAAGGAGAATTGCTTCCCAACACCCTGGAAAACCTCATCAGTATACCCTGTATTTAAGAATTCAAGTGATAGATCATTTCCCTCTCAGTACAGAACAATAAGTTTCCTGTGTGTCATGAGTAAGCTTCTGGAATACATATTAAATGAGGAAGTAGTCAACCACCTCAGCAGAGGAAACCTTCTTAGTGACATGCAATATGGTTTCCATTCTACTAGATCTACAGCAGATGTGCTAACGGCTATATCTCATAGGATTATGAGAGTCTCGATGGTGGCTTCCTTTCTTGGACAATTGCTCTTGACATATCAAAGGCTTTCGATAAGGTCTGGTATAAAGGCCTACTTCACAAGATTTCCAGCTAAGGTATAACTGGAAATGTTTACTCAATCATTAAATCATTTCTCTCTGATAGGTTCATAAGAGTAGTAGTTGATGGGCAAAAATCAAAGGCCCACAGTATTAATGTTGGAGTCTCATATGTAAATCATTTGTTGACATCAATGCTAATGACACTACTATCTATGGCAACACATCAAAGACCGTAAATGACAAAGTTATCTCTGATTCTCTCTCCTCTGATATTGAACATCTGGTACAATGAGGGAATATGTAGCTGATTACTTTTAATGCATCTAAAACCAAGCTCCTATCTTTACATCATCAACGTTCTGATCCCCATCTGGCATCAATTGAAATGGATGGCTCTCGTCTTGAGGAGGCTCCATGTTTTGACAAGCTTCTGGGATTGATTTTTACTCCTGATCTGAAATGGAATACGTACATCAAATTTCTTGCCAAGGTCGCTGGAAAAATGGTGGGATCATTCTACCGCTCCAGTGGATATCTGTTGATGCAATTTTCTATCTATATAAAAGCCAAGTACGTTCAAGGATGGAGTACTGCTACCACATCTGGGCAGGAGCTGCTAAAAACAGCCTATCCCCCCTTGACAGAGTACAAAATAGACTTCGTAGATTAGTGGAGTATGCCCTTTTCTCTTCCCTGCAACCTCTCTCCAACGGAAGAGACGTTGCGAGCCTGTCTTTGTTTTATCGTTATTTCCATGGCAAGTGCTCGTCGAGCTCCAATCTCTGGCCGCCATTACAAATCTTTCACGAAAAACACCCATCTAACTGTGACCAGTCAATAATTTCCCCCACTCTTTATCTGTGTCTAAATGTAGATTCCATGAACAAAGCTCCTTTCTTAGAAGTGCACGACTGTGGAACTCTCTTCCGTTTGCCTGTTTCCCACCTGACTACAACTTAAACAAATTCCTGATAAATCGCCCCCTTAAGTAATCCAATTTATTAAATCTCCATTACTAATGCTTACTGTGATATTACCATATTAATTACTGTACATGCAATAAGCCTTATCCCCGAGTGGCCTCCGGCCCTTGATAAATGGTGACTCCCATGGAAAAAATTTAAAATTTAAAAATAAATCTCAACAAATTTATTTGGAGCTTATATAAAAATCAATAAAGACAGAAAATGATGACATAAAACTATACAGTAATATATATAGATTTATTCATTTATTCAATAAGGGTGATACATCAATTAGTGGTGTCCCCAAGTACCCTACACCCCTAACTGATGTATATCCTTATTGGATGAATGAATAAATGCATTTTCTTCATTAATATATATATATATATATATATATATATATATATATATATATATATATATATATAAGTAATGTGATTGATAATTTAAAATTTAAAAATCAAATTATAATTAAATTAAAAATCGGTTTCATAAGAAGGAACAACAACATGTCTAACACAATAAAAAGCATTGTTTTCCGAAACGATCGTACAGTGTTGTTGTTCCTTCTTATGAAACGGATTTTTAATTTAATTATAATTTGATTTTTAAATTTTAAATTATCAATCACATTACTTAATATTGAATTAGCTCTAGGATATTTACCTATCGAGCTTGTTATATATCTAAATTACAACGAGCACTTTCTCTTTCCTGTATTTTAATTAAACTAGTAATTTCACTGTTACATTGAAATACACTCAGCTCTTTATACTATTGTTCTAATCTCCTTTAAATTATATATATATATATATATATATATATATATATGCGATAGCTATATGTATAAAAATATGTGTGTGTTTGTGTGAATTGATGTTTATATGTGTAATTTCACACACACACATACACACACACAAACACGCATATATATATGATGTAATAAGGATGTTAAAACAAGGTGGGGATAAAACTAAAATATTTAAACAGTTAAATAAAGCATTTGTTCGTTATCCTGATGCTTTTTTAAATAGTATAAAATTAACCAGAATATATTAATAAATTAAATTCCAAATTATATTAGTAATGTGTAAAATATATTAAAAAAAATGTATATATTTATAAATATTTTTAACTTTTATATATTTTTAACTTTCAATAAATAAGAATGTAAATATATAAAGTACTAATCATAGGCGGGGTGTTAAGTAATAAAATGGATTAATCCTAATCTTATAAATGCAAGACTGGTAAATTCAAAAATATATCCATTTTGAATTTAGAAACGGACGAATCTCACAGGTAAGGAAGAAATTTTTATAACATGAATAGGATAGCCAAATTAATTAAGAATAGGAAAGTAGATCTGTAAAAATTTTTCTTCTTAAGATTTCGGGAGGTGGTGTTTGATCAACACTGCTGAAAAGCCATGCTTTAATGTACTGTTTTGTTTTTAAATCACTGAAACAGTGTTTCATGGTAAACAACTGATGATCCCTTGAATTAACATTAGTACTGTAGTGAATTCGAGAGAGCAAGTTGATGCATGGATTGCAGGTGATTAAATGACTTACTGACTCAATAGTTTTCTAACGAATGATAAAAATATACAAATTAAATAAGTTTTTTCTATATAGTTTTAAAGGTTAAAACACTTTCAAAAAAAAATTTTTTTTTTTTTTCTTAAACCAATTGTGCTGAACTGACTGGAATTTTCAATGGACCTTTGCTATTTCTAGGTACAACGATGTAAGTATTATGGTATCTATTAGATTCACAGTAAGGGATTAAGAGGGATTAATGCATAAATAAACACAAATTTAACCATATTAAACTATCAATTTGGCATAAAGCACTAACTATAACTTCATACTAGAGTTGTCGAAAGGCCTCGTAGCACAGTAAAATTAACTCGCATGTCACACTCTTCTAGAGGTTGCAGGTTCGATCCTCAGTGCGAGCAACATTAAAAATACAATAATGAATTGCTTAGGACTTCTACCCAGTCATGACGGATGGAACGAGAGTGTGCTAAACTGTTTGAAATCGTGTATTCCAGAGTTCAACAAGAAGATTCCCGAATTTGACTGAATGCTTCTCAAACTCGACACGAGAAATCTGAAGAAGGCCAATAGCAGCATCGACCAAAACCTTGCCAAAATAACACCCTATCTAATACAAATAAAATATTTTAGTCCTTAAAAATATGAAAACGTAATTACATACTTTTCTAGAGATTTCCAACTTTTCCTGCCACGATAATGTCAACAAGGGAAAATATATGCAGTTAATACTCAACGAAAGATTTTATGAAATGATCGACAAACCAACGTAATTGCATTGAAGATAAAAGTTTTGAATATTACATTCAAGAAAGGCGGAAATTATTGATATTTTTGTCATTCAAACCATTTTGCCAAGGTCTGTCATTATTGGACATCAGTAAGCCATTTAGACGGTTATAATAATTATTTACATTTGAGATTAGCATGTTTGATCTGTATATATCTACATTTTAGCCAGACAAGACTGATCGATTATGATTGATGATGAAACAGACTGCAGTGCCCTGTGATTATTGCATTAAATTTTTGTCATGACTGCATGTAAAACAGACGTCATTATATATATATATATATATATATATATATATATATATATATATATATATATATATATATATATATATATATATATATATATATACTAGCAAGCGGTGCCCGGCGTTGCCCAGGTGTTTTGAAGTGTATGCTGAGGAAAAAAAAAGGTCAATTTTTTTAAACTTTGACCCCTATTATGACCTCTTAACATTTATTGTTTAGGGATCAAGTAAAGTTAATAAGTTAGATTCATGTCCAAGGAATCTATATCTAAAATATCACGTGTTTAGACCCTAAATTGTAGGAGGAGTTTGGTAGAGTTCTCAAAGGTCAAATTGTTGAATATTGACCATTTAATCGCCAAATTTCTGTCGAAAACCTATCACATCGATTTTCCCAAATCTCAGTACCCTGTATATCAAATTTCGAATCTGTAGGCTTAAAATTGACAGAGTTTTAGCGTAGGGAAATGCACACAGACGCACAGACACACACAGACACTATCACTTATATATATATATAAACATAAACATCATATATATAAGGATAATAGTACGCCATATATATAACAAAAGACC